>NW_026622837.1:0-59359 GCF_023065955.2 Ursus arctos | reverse complement strand
GCGTTCTGGTTCCATGGCTCTGAACCACTTGTGTGTCCCTGGCCCTTCTGGATCTTCGTGTTCTTGTCTGTGTAACGCGTCCCTCTTTGCCCGTGTTAGTCTGTCTTCCCGAACATGCCTTGGCGTGTCTTGGCCTGGCTGTGCCTGTGCCGTCAGGTCTCCCATCTCGCATCCGTGCTGAGCCCAGATAGGCAGAGCTGTGCCTCTAGGAGTGCTTTGGGCTTTGCGAGTCTCTGCTTGGCTACAGCTGCCGGGCTGTTGGCCTGCCAATGGGTTGGCGTAAGGGTTCCTGTCTCTGAGTCTGTCCACCTGGGAATTGGTCCCTGTTTCATCCATTTCGGGGTCAGAATCCTCTCCTCCTCCGACGGGGGTGCGTTAGGAATCTTTGGTGAGTCCCGAGAAGTCCTTCACTTCCTGTACCGTAGGGTGGCGCAGTGACGCCTCCTGGGAAACAGAGGAAGGGCCAAGCTCCTCCTGCCGGGCAGCGAGGGGCTCACCAAAGGGTCCTCAGCCGCCCCGCTTAGGGCCGAAGGTCACTCATCGTTCTCCCTTTTCCCGCTTTCAACTACTTTGTGGCCTCAGTCTCTTGCACAGTGCATAGATGTGGGCAGGTTTTCAAAGGCAGAACGTCCTGCTGCCCTCCCCATCTTGCTGTGTTGCCGCGTAGCCTGCTCCTGAGCAGGATCGAATGACGTCCGCCACTGTGGTACTTGGTTTCTGTGTAGCCCATGCCCCTTTCCATCCTCGATTCCTGCGTTACGTCCTCCTTTGCTGTCCGCTTCGTGTGTCTGGGAGACAGGCGGACATCTCTGGCACCACTGGATCGAGCTCCGCTAGGCCTCCGAGACCTTGTGCGTGAGCGAGGTACCCAAGGCACCGTCAGGGACATGCGGGGACCTCCAAGAGGTCCTTCCTGCCCCTTCGTTCTGAAATTCCTCTGCAAACGCTTGGCTGATCCCAACGCTAGGGACGCAGCCAATATTGCCACCTGCCGGCCCGGGGCACCTTGGGTCGGTAGAACTCCTGCGCCGGGCGGAACTCAGTGTTGACACCCTTGAGCCCTCCCTAACCCCGTTCACCCCGTCACCACTGCTCTACCCTGGGGTTGCTTGCCCGCCTCTGGCTCTGTTAGCTTCCTACACATGGGTGCTCCCACCCATAGGCTTTCTCCTGGGAAGGGGCTGGCTTCCTCCACGGTAGACAGTGCTTTACCGATTCTACGCTGAACGCCCCTTCTTGGGGGCCCTCCCCACTCACAGTTGCAGGGAACACCCCAGCCTGGGGGAACCCAGGTTTGCCCATACGTGGACTTGGTTGACGTAGTGGGCGAGGGGCCTGCTCCCGGCTGGGTGTCGTGACTCCACTTCACGTTCCCACAGCTTCCAAGACCCAGCTCTGTGCATGCTGAGCCGACGATCCTACACGTGCCCCTGCTTGGATGCACTTGTCCTTCAGGCCACACAGGCAACGCAGCGTGGTTCCATAGGCAAATCCTGCTCTCCTGTTTCCTCTGCGAGTACTTTACGGGGATGCCTTGTATCTCAGGCTAGCCCTTGGACTTAAGGGTCTAGTGACCGGCTTCCTTTCAGCAGGTAGGACTCTGCTTATCTTAGAGCCACACACCCCCACCGCCACCCCACGGCCCTCTCCCTACCACCCTAGGCTCATCCTCTCACTCCTTCTCCTGATGCCTGGTGCATATTTTCTCGGGCGTCCTTGGCGACCATAACCTTTACGTTACACTCTTTTTCCCTGAACGTGTTGAAGGTTATCACCCACTGCCTTCTGGCCACCGTCCATCCTAAGGGGAAGCTGGCTCTTCCTCTCACTGAGGAACCCCGGGGTGTGATGGGTCAGTCCCGCCTCTGTGGGCTGCCGAGAGGCCTGTCCTTGCCTTTGCACCAAAGACAAGAGCCCATTGGCCTGGGCATCCCTTTGGATCCTTCCTTCCACTAGGACTGCATTGGGCTCCTTGGATGTGCAGAGTCAGCATTGTCCGCAAAGTGGCAAAGCTTTATCACCTTAGGTCCTCATGCACTGGCTGCCTCTTCCTCTCTCCCACCTCTTCCTGGCATTCCCAATTTGTGCCTGCTGGTGGTCAGCATGAGCTGACCCCTCTCCCTCCCTCTCCCTCTCTCCCTTCCTCTCTCCCTGCAGAGTCTCTCCCTCCTCTCTCCCTCTCCCTTTCCCTCTCTTCTCCTCTCCATCCCTCCTCTCCCTCTCCCTCCTCTCTCCCTCACCCTTCTGTGTCCCTCTCCCTCCTCTCTCCCTCCTCTCTCTTCTTCCCCCTCCCTCCTCCTCTACTTCTCCCCTCCTTTCCCTCTCTTCACCCTCTCCCTCTCCTCCCCCTCTCCCTTCTGTGTCCCTCTCCCTCCTCTCTCCCTCCTCTCTCTTCCTTCCCCTCCCTCCCTTTTCCTCCCTCCTCAGTCCTACTCTCCCTCTCTTCCCCCTCTTGCTCTCTTCCCCGTCTCCCATCACCTGGAGCCCCCAGCCTTCTCCATTTCCACGGCTCTGCTGCTTCTGGTGCAGTATTGCCTCAGGAGCTTCCTTCAGGGGCTCGAGCAACATGACAAGAGCTAGTGTAGTTAGGACTGTAGTGGTAACTCCAACGTCTGGGCTGTCTCAGGGACGGTGTTAGAAAATTTTGCTTCTCCCGCCATATGGCCTTTGGTTTTGCTCCCTTCCTCGTTTGCGTCGACAAGCAGATTTTGAAACACTGAAACGTGCTACCGCCAAAAGCCCTGCACTTTACCCCAAAGGGGACCCTCCTGCCCCTTTCCGGTTGAAATCCTCCAGGCGCCCAGACCCATTCCTTTTAAATGAGGCCCTCCCACAATGCAACACTAACCCTCGCGGCCTTGGCATCACCCACGCGGCCTTCCTGGCATTTTAGGTGGTGTCCCTCGGGCACCTCAATGTTCACCCAAGGTGGGGACCGCCATGAGGCGTGGGACTGTCCCGAAGGACCTGGTGAGTACCGGAGAAAGGGCACGTGTGCTGCCAATGCTCGCTGCCATATCCCCTTGCAGGCAGGTAGTCCACTCGGTGACAGACACAGCAGGAACATGCAGCCAGTGGGGGGACCAAAGGCAGTGGAGCTGCCCAGCAGCCTCAGCTCCTCAGGAAGGTGGATAAAAGCAGACTCCGTGGGCAATTCTGCTGGAGCTCTGACATCCTTGACAGTTAGAGCAGGAGGGAAGGAGGACACGAGAGTCCCCCAAGGAAGGAGAAAGCAAAGATGGGAAGAGAGCCAGACAGAGAAGGGTGTGGCAGAGGAAAGTACAGCGGGAGCAAGTCCTACCAGCGGCTTTGACGAAAGACTACCCCGAGTCACTGTGTAGGCTACATGGCCTGCCCATTGGCATGCCACCGAGTCCGAATCCCGGACCTCCCTGGGGCTGTGTTAGTAGCTCTGTAGGCACCGTGGGGTGGCCAGGGACCTGGGCTCTTTGCTAATTTGAGGCCAGTTATGTGTGTGTGTTTCCTCTCTTTTGAGGAGAGTCCGGGCGCGGAGGGGGTGAGGGAGGCAGCCCCTGCATCCTGGATCCTGGTGGGCGGCCCCCTGACACCCTTCGCCACCGTTCGGGTAAATGCGGGAAGGCCATGGGCACAGCGATCTGGCGGTGGTTGGAGCACCAGGTAATGGCTCCAGGGCTTTCTTTCAGGGTCACTAAGAAAGGGCCGGGTGAGGCTTCCGGGGGTCAGTGGGTCACCCTCTTGAGCCGTTGCATTGGAATTCCCCAGTGCCAGCAGCCTGGTCCCCCTGGACGGCCGGGAAAGGCAACACGGGCTGTGTGATATGAGGGACCTCCGGCTCATGGCCTGGCAGGTGATAGCCGGGAATAGACCAGGTTCCAGATGCGGAGGCCACCCCGGAGGAGGAGGCACACAGGCCGGCTCCCTGGCTGGTGACTTGGGGGCCGAGGGGCGGGGGTCTGGGCGGGCACACGCTCTGCCCTGTGATTGTCCCTACGCTCCGTGCCCAGCGGCCTGGGCGTGACTCAGGGCTCCGTGTCACAAAGGCCGCATGCGTGGCGTCGCGTCACCGTCGCCCCGTGGCCATCTGGTCCCTAGCTCTTCTGCGCATGCCTTCACCAGCCTCCGGCCTCTTGGAGGCCTCTGCTTCCCGCCTCCAGTTGGGGGCGCCAGAGCTCCACCTGCCGGCCGCGTGCGGGAGCCAGGTGCGGGCTCCTCCAGCTCCTTCCCTCCGCTGCTGGCTCTGCTCCCTCAGGACCAGCACCACATGGAGAGCGCGGCGGACTCCGGGCAAGGCGGGGCTGCCCTGCCATCCTGGAGCAGCTTGTTCCTGGAGGGGGGCCGTGAGGCGCCGGAGCCCTGCGCCCAGACAGGCGCCTGGGGTGAGGCGGGGCCGCTGCAGGTCCTAGGTGCCGGGGGGATGGGCGCAGAGGCTGTGCTGGGTGCGGAGGCCCAGCAGGGCAGAGAGCAGGCTGGCCCCGGGGACGAGTTGGTGCTGGTGGTGGAGGATATCATGGCGGTGGTGGAGGTCGTGGCCGTGGAAGACCAGGAGGCGGTGCAAGCACAGCAGGACAAGCAGCTGCAGCAGCTGCAGCAGGGGGAGTCAGGGCCGGTCCCGAGACAGCCGGCGCCCCACTTGCCGCGCTGGAGATGGTTCAGTTCGCGCTCAGCTCTGTGGATGCCCAAGCTACCAGGGCCTACTTGCGGCTCAAGCGCAGGATGAATCAGAAGCGGAGTTCTCACCTGGCTGGAAGAAGGGCCATCATCCAGCGCATCCCTGGCTTCTGGGCCCAGGCGGTATCCTTCCTCCTGCTGGGCTTGGGTTTGTCTGCGGTGGAGGACCACTGGGAGGAAGGGACCAGCAGAGGCTCTGCCAGGGGCAGGAGCGCTGGGGGAAAGGGTCCCCGGCCCCTCTCCACCCCCAGTGGGAGTGGGTCCCCCGTCCCTATAAGGCGCAGCACAGGGGCGTGGGCCTTGAAGGTGGGGGGAAGGCAAGGGCTGAGGCTTGTGGAGACCACGTCTGAGCAGAAGCTCTGGGCAAATGCTCTGGGACTGCAGGGAGCACTCCCAACACTCTCCCAGGTGTCATGGAGCACATGTCCACACCCTGCATGTCTACTGTAGTTCCACCCTTGGCTCGGAGCAAGTCCTGGAAGGAAACGTCCTGCCGGCTGCGTGGGGCATGCCCATTGAGAGGTAGGCCATCCCCTTCCCTGTCCTTCAGAGCCTGTGTTCTTTTCTAAAGATACAGTGCCCACCCACTGCTGCGTCCTCATGCGGCTTCCAGAGTCATTCAGCAGGCCGCCACGCTTCCCCATACATCAGAATCCCAGACACGCTGTATGCGGTGCTGCAAACTGTCTCCTCAGGCCTTACACAGCCAGGCTGCGGCCTCATGCCCAGGTGCCCCCCCACCCCCAGTTTGCTCCCTCCGTGTCTCTCCCCTCTATGTGCGTCCCACCCTCTCCCTCGCTCCCCTCTGCCCTCCCTCTGTGTCCCTTCCTCCTGTGTGGGTATCTCTGTCTCTGTCTCTCCTTTGCTTTCCCTCCCGTTGCCACCCAACCCCTTTCCCTCCCTCTCTCGCTGAACCTAACGGGCCCTCCCTTTGCCCTGTGGGTGTGCAGCCAGGCTAAGGGAGATGAGTGGCCCCTTTGTGGGCGCAGAAGGCCCCTCCAGGACACAGGCCTGCAGGCCAACACATAAGCAAACACGGCCCTGAGAGCGCGACCGACCACATCTGGACACCCAAAGCAGTCACTGCCTGCCTGCCAAACACACAGGCCAGGGTGACGGTGGAAGGGAGAACAGGCAGGCCCTTGACCTTGTCCTGCCGGGCGCAGACCCTCTCGGAGGCACTGGAAGCCAAGGCACCTGCTGGTATTGAGCAGCTGTGATGAAAGAGCAGGAGCTGAGTGGCTTGGGAGGGCAGCAGGGCCTGGTGGTTCTACACGTGCCCTGTTTGGGGCCCTTCCTCTCACCGGGAAGGGCTGGGTTGGTCCTGGCTCTCCTTCCATAGCGCTGAAGGCGAGGCTCCTTGACCCAAGGCAGATCCTGAATCACCCCCAGATATCAGCCATGACGGGTGCCCAGGACAAAGATGTGCTCAGCTACATGACCGATTTGGAGGTCAGCGCTGGGAGTGGGTGGCGGGGGTAGGACCACTGGGAGTGGAATCTGGGCAGGAGAGGGCCCAGCAGTATTGTTCAGCGGCACATGCAGGGAGCATCTCGGGACCCGTGGAGGACAAGTCCCCTTCCCCTCGTCTTTCTTTAATGTTGCAGGTGGAGGAACTGGGCCGTCCCAAGGACCACAGCACGTTGATGTTTTTCTTTGGGAACAACCCCTACTTCCAGAACAAAGTGATCCTTAAGGAGTATCACCTTAGCATTGCCGGTAGGCGTGGGCTAGAGCTTCGAGGGTGCCGGGGGTGGGCCGCGGGGGGCAGGTGGGCACTCGGGAGGAGCAGGGGGTGTGTAGGGACACAAGTGGAAGCCAGAGCTGGCACAGGAGGGAGAGAGGCTGAGAGGAGAGCGGGAGAGAGGGTCACAGGGTGTGGGTCCTAGGCAGTGCAGAGCCTCCCCTGAATTTTCCCTTCCTGCAGGATACAGGGCGACTCGGTCCACTCCAGTGCAGTGGTTCTGGGATGAAGAACGTGGAGCTCCCAGCCGAAGACTCGACTCCACCAGCCTTACCTTCTTCAAGTGGTTGTGCGACCCCAGCTGCCCAGGGTCTAACAAGATTGCCGAGGTGGGGCCGCTGAGGCCTTCATTAGCATTGGTGATGGCAATGGGGGCAGCTTGGGAAGGGGTCCCGGGCCCTGTGCTCACCTGGGCGGTTTCCCCTACCAGATCATCATCGAGGACCTGTGGCGCAATCCCTTGCGGTACTACCTGAGGCAGGGAGGCAGCCGAAGACACTGAGCAGACAGGAGGACCTGTCGGTGAGTAGCCGGGCCACTGCGTCCTGAAATATATGTGGGAGGTGCCAGGGCACAGTCGGGTTTGGGACTCAGTTTGGAAACTGAGGCTCAGAGGACCCTGGGCCCCGGATCACCCAGGGAGCGGCTGGAGGGAGAGTAGGGACCCTGGCGAGGGAACTCAGGGCACACACCCAGGGCAGGGTGTCCACTGGGGCAAGTTCATCCGGTGAGCCAGGTGTGAGCCAGAAAGTCTCAGGTCGTTCGGGGGAAGCAAGGCTCCTCCACCCCATTTCTCTGAACACTCACCCATGGCCGTCCGCTGGGTCCTCAGTTCTCCTGCTGGCTTTTCAGGTGGGGACAGTCTGCCAAATTTTGGGAGTGGGGCTCCCTTGTCCCGAGACGCTCCGACGTCCCTCCGTGTTACGGACCACCCCGTGGCCTCCCAGAGCCACACGGCCATTCTTGGCAATGGTACTAGGCCATCTGGAGGAGGGTGGTGAAGCCCTAGAGGAGGAGGAAGCGGGATCCCACAAGGACAGGGCCCTCGGTCACCACCGCCTTAGCGATCCTCGGCATGAGGCAGTGTCACGAACACCTCCCTTGTGCGTCCGTGTGTCGTGTGTTTGTGTGTGTGTGTCGCGGGCACGGCAGCTGTGCGGACGTGGACACCGCAGAGCATCAGAGTTGGACCAACGAGAAGCAGTGGAGGAGGCGTCAAGCGTTGTGAGAGACGGGTGGACGAGTCTACGTGGTGCTCTGCCCGCACAGGACAGACGTGGGGGAACAGATCTTCAGGGCCAGCTCTAGAGAGTGTCCAGCACCCAGATCGCCAGGGATGGCGGGCGAGTCATAAACAAGTTCAGAAGCCCTATGTGTCTGTGTGTGGATGTGTATGGGGGACCCAGCACACGGCCAGTAGGAGATCAGCCCTGGCCTGTGGGATTCCGTGTGTGCGGGGGCTGTAAGGCACGGGGGCAGGGCAGGGCAGGGCTTGGTTGTGGAGAGACCACTGCTCTTGCTTGGCAGGTCAGGGAGGAGGACGGGAAGGGCACACCTCTCTACATGGGAGCCGTGTTCTTCAGGGCAGGGGAAGGGGCGTGCCGAGCGGGGCACTCGTGGCCCGGTGGCTCTGCTACCGCCCCGTTCACCCCGCTTGGAGAGCTTCTCCCTGTACCCTTGCTCCTGGAAGCGTGCCCCGCATTGCTGTGATGCCGTCCCGTGCATGCTTCCTCCAGTCAGGATCACCACAAAACCACGTGTCCCTGGAGGACTAAGGAGGCGGTTCCTCAGGGTCCCTGACGGTCCCTCCAAACCCACGTCCTGTCCCTCTGCACCACCCACCCACAGGCGTGCGTGCATGCGTGTGTGTATGCCTACCCACCCGTGTGTGCCTCTGGTTGGAGACTGTGTGTGTATGGTGTGTTTCTCATTTTACACAAGCACAGGTGCGTGTACTAGAGTGGTCAAGGGTGCATACCTCTGTGTCTGCCCACTTGTGTGCCTGTGTGAATTTTCTCTCTGTGTGTTTTTTTTTAAAGAACTTATTTATTTATTTAACCGACAGAGAGACAGCAAGAGCGGGAACACAGGCAGGGTGGTGGAGAGGTAGGAGCAGGCTCCCAGAGGACGAGCCTGATGTGGGGCTCGATCCGAGAACGCCGCGAGATCACCCTGAGCCGCAGGCAGACGCTTAATGACTGAGCCACCCAGGCGCCCCTGTCTCTTTGGGTTTTTGTATGCATGGATACCTGTGTGTCTATGTTTGTCTGTGTGTCTCTGTCAGCCAGATGGTTTGGGGAGAACTGTGTATGCTTCAACGCAGAAGTCCGTGTATGTTCATTGGGTGTGTTCCCCATGCCTGTGTGCAAGGCCCACTGTGAGGCCCACTGTGTATGCCTGGAAGAAAATGACCCTGGGTGTTTGTGTGTATTTGTTGTGTATGTGTGTGTTGTGGGACCACGTTTGTGAGCTTGCTATGGCGGTGCCCTGTGTACATGGCTCTGCCACAGACCTACTGTGAGTGCTGTGTGTTTGAGTGTGTGTGTGTGTGTTTGTGTGAGGCTCATTGTGTATGCTTCTAAGAAAAAGATCATGGGTGTTTGTGTATGTTTTTTGTTTACGTGTGTAGTGGGGGGGCCACGTTTGTGAGTTTGTATGGCAGTGCGCAATGATGATGCCTCTGCCACAGCCCTAGTGTGAGTGCTGTGTGTGTGTGTGTGTGTGTGTGCCCCTGTGTGGATGCCTGTAGGAAAAAAACCAAGGGTGTTGGTTTGTGTTGTTTATGTGTGAGTTGTGGGGCCACGTTTGTGACTTTGCTGTGGCGGTACCACGTGTGGATACCTCTGCCGGAGACCTAGTGTGAGTGCTGTATGTGCGTAGTGTGTGTGTGTGTGTGTGTGTGTGTGTGTGTCTGTGTTTGGGGGAAGCCCACTCTGTATGCCTGTAAGAAAAAGTGGATGGGTGTTTGTGTGTGTTTCTTGTGTATGTGTGTGTCGGTACCACGTTTGTGAGTATGTTAGGGCAGTGCCAAGTGTTGATTGCTCTGCTGGAGACCCAGTGTGAGTGCTGTGTTGTGAGTGTGACAATGTATGTGTGTGTGTGTGTGTGTGTGTGTGAAGCCATCTCCATGTCGGAGAGACTGACACCATGTCCATGTGTGTGTTGTGCATGCTTCCATGAGTACGCGTGAGTGCTCGTGTCTCCACGTGTTTGTAGCACATGCGTGAGAGGGGTGTGTGTGTGGACACCATGCATGCCTGTGTGTCAAGAGTGTGTGTGTGTGTGTGTTGCATATTCCAGTGTCTGCATGAGCACACGCATGTCCCAGTGTGGTTGTAGGCCCTGTTTGGTGAAGGAGGGGGACCTCGAGGTTTCTAGCTCTGCTGACTAAGGAGAAAGGGGCCAGTGGCAGAGTGCAGCCATGTCCCTCCTGACACACAGGCGTCGTGGGCATTCCTTGGGTATTAAGGGGTGTGTCTACCCCTGGATGCCACACGCAGAGTGGCCAAGGGAAGCAGGGAGGGGTGGGAGCTGGCAGGCGTATGTCAAGCCACCTCCCATCTGTGCTGCCGGCACGGCCGGTCCCAGCTGTGGGAAACACCATGAGGTTTCAGCATGTGCTACAGAGGGGCTAAGAACTTGTGCCCCGATTTGCGCTGTCGGCCAAGGGTCCTAAAGAAAAGTCAGTCCCCACTGGCAGTACGTTTCTGCAGAGGAAAGAGTCCTCAGGGAGCGCTCCTCCTGGCCGAAGGGCTGTCCCGGTGTCCGATGAGCTCCATGTTGGGGCGGTCATCTCTGCCTCCTGTGGACCAGGTGCAGAAGAGGGAAAGGAGAGGAGGTGGACCCTCAAGGCCCATGTTTCCTGCCTCACTGAGGGCCACCTAGCTTGCTGCTCATGAGCCCACAGGGCCTTCCCAAATCAACAAGTCTCACCACCCCTGAGCTCGCTCCCACCACCAGCACGCCCCCAAGGACACACTTCCCCAGGTGACGTTCCCCACTACCTCTGCCACAACTGGGCGTAGGACCTCGCAACGAGGGCCCCAGCTCCATCTTCCTGTTGCCCATCAGTGGTCCCTGCGTGAGCCTTCCAGCGGGCCCTGGGCTGAAATGCTGACAGCTCAGCCTCTTTGGACTCTTGGCCTCACGTCCTTGGGGAACTCTCTTCCTGCCTGCCTGTGGGAGCAGCTAGCTATAGGTAGAGGAGGGATTCGTTCTTGGGGCTCAGGAAACCCTGCTGGGCCCATGGCCCCATGTCCGGAACAGCACTAGGTGGCACGACTGTGTGGCAGTGTTGGGGATCTGAAGCTTGATACACTCCTCGGAGACATAGAAGGGAGGTGGAGAGCCGCAATGCTGTGGGCCCAGGGAGGTTCCCTTGAGCCCCTGGAAAGGCTGTTCCCTCATACGCGTCTTCCCGGCTCCTTGAAACTTAATCGAGGAACAGCCTGGCAGCTCCCACGGTCCGGTCCCTAGGATTCTTCCTGTCCGCAGGGTGGAAGGGAAGTCCCAGGAAACCTGCTGGTCGCAGGGGGTCGGCCAGCATGCCTCAGGCCCAGATGTCCCCAGGAAGGGCCAGCCCACCGTGCCTGTTTTCCCTGGAACCTTCTGGGCCTCGTTGGGCTTTCAGGAAGGACCTCCCTGCTCTAAAGGGGAGAGGAAAGGCTGGACGGTAGCCCTGAACCACGTGCCCTGTGCCGCCAGAGCACAGGCGCCGTGCTGCCTTGGCCATGTGGAAGTCCCGCCTTCCATGGAATGAGGTGGGGACGATTGGACGCATGCATCAGCTGCCAGGGAGTAAGCCTTACGTTGCCACGCCTTCTCCAGGGCGTGGCTCGTGCGGCACTTTGCCGGCTGCGAGGACTCAGGGGGTGTGGAAGAAGGCCTTACTTTTCGGTCAGACCTGGAGAGACTGGCTTGCATTGGCACCAAACCAACTGCCCCAAGCCTACTGTGCTGGCTTAGAAGCAAACTCTGGGTGTCCTCTCACCATGTTTGCGAGCCAGCCCCGGGGCCGTGGTGTCCCGGCCTGATGTTCTGCTCACGGTCTGACCCGACGGGCATGGACGGGGCAAGGCTAGGAAGGGTACGTTCTCCTCTGCAGGCCAGATGAGCCGGGAACCCATTCCCATGGCATTCGCGGTGTTGGCAGAATGCAACGCAAGACGCTCTGTGTCTAGTAGGAAAGGCGTGTGCATTCCTGCTACGTGTGTCCTGGGTGCCGTCCTCAGCTCCTTGCCGCCTGGCCTCCCTAACAGCAGACAGACAGGTGGCTCCAGGCCAGCAGACGGCATCACCTGCCACCCTCTTAACAGGGTTCACCCAGACATCCTCTTCAGGGTCCCCTTTGCTCTATGCTCGTGGCTCCTCTAAGGGTCAGTTTCTCTGTCCTCCAGGGCAAACACACTGCGTGTCTGCTTGCGTGGTTGTTGGGTGAGTGTGCTGCTGTGGGACCCCGCTTGGGACCTTTTCCAGGGTCACCTGACTGGGTGCCAGTCACAGAGGGGGACAGGGCTTTTATGCCCAGGGAAAAGAGCTGCTCAGAGGGGTGAATGCATCTTCTGTCCTGAAGTCCTTCTCCCCTAGAGACCGTGTGGCCAGCGAGGAGCCAGAGAAAGAGCACCTGAACACAAAGACTTAGAGGAAGACGGAAAGGTGAGGAAGAAGAAAGGACAGGCACACAGATGGAACCAGCACTCTTTGTCACTCTTCTCCTGAGTAGCAAAGGACATGGGCTGGAACAAACTGTGGCCACACTTTCCCCCCCACGCTGGCCTGGCAGACAGCATCGGGGCACCTGTGTCCTGGAATTGGCCTAGATTCTCCGGGGCATGGGCTGACGCTTTCCACACACACTGGTCCAGGGCTCTCGGGGGTGTGTACCGTGTCCTGAGCCCTAGAGGAGTCTATTCGTGTAGGCGAGGGACAGCCTGGCATTGCCTGGCTTCAAATACCAGGCGGAGGGCCCCCCGGGACGAAGCGGCGGGAGGGGTGAAGGTGGAGGTGTGTCCCGGTGGGACGGGAGCGGGGGCGCCGCAGCTGGCTCCCTGAGTGGTGCCTGCAGCGAGAAGGGCGGGGCCCTGCGTGGCCACGCCCACCAGCCGTTACCTGATTGGACGCGGGGTTCTCCCTCGTCCTGGGCCAGCCCAGGACTCAGTCACACCAAGGCCGCACACGTGATACAGCGTCATCCTGGGGCGCCACAGCATGCCCGCTATCCCTTGTGCGCATGCGTTCAGCGGCCCACGGCCTCTGGGAGGACGCTGCCTCCCGCAGACGACTAGGGGCGGCGGAGCTCCACCTGCCCGACCCTTTGCGGGAGCCACGTGCTCTCACCTCCAGCTCCTCTCCGCTGCTGGCTCTGCTCGCTCACGACCAGGACCACATGGAGAGCGCGGCGGGCTCCGGGGAAGGCGGGGCTGCCCCGCCGTCCTGCACCACCTTGGTCCTGGAGGGTGGCCGTGAGGCGTCGGGGCCCCGCGCCCAGGCAGGCGCCTGGGGGGAGGCAGGGCCGCTGCAGGCCTTAGGTGCCGCCGGGATGGGCGCAGAGGCTGTGGTGGGTGCTGAGGCCCAGCAGGGCAGAGAGCAGGCCGGCCCCGGGGACGAGTTGGTGCTGGTGGTGGATATCATGGTAGCGCTGGACGCTGGTGTAGAGGAGGTTGAAGGGGAGCACACTGTAGAGGAATCAGAGGAGGAGGAGGACAAGGAGGCTGAGCAGGAAGCCAAAGTTGCGGTGGAGTCTCAGGACACAGTCAAGTCTGAGGAAGAGGAGAAAGCTGAACTGGTGGCACGGCCTGAAGAGGCTGAGGAAGGGGAGGCTGTTGAGGATGAGAAGGAGGACACTGAGGAGGGGGCTGTTGCGGAAGAGTCTGAGATATACCTCCAAGAGGTTACGGAGGTGGGGGAGGAAGCTGATGAGGGAAATGAGAAGTCCACGGAGAAAGAGCATGAGGAGGCGGAGAAGGCTGAGGAGGATTCTGTGGACGGAGCATCTGAGGCCAAGGAGGAGGAGGCTAAGAAGGAGGAGGACGCAGATGGTGAAGAGCAGGTGGCTGAGGAAGAGGAGGCCGAGGAGTGGGAGCAGCCTGAGGAAGGGGAGAAGGCTGAAGAGGCTGAGGAGGTGGCTGTGCAAGAGGAGGCCAGGGAGGAGGGCCAGAAGGAGGAAGAGGCGCAGGAGAAGCAGGAAGGGGAAGAACAGCCAGAGGCACGGCGGGGTCCATCCCTGTCCCCGCTCGAGGCTCTAGGGGCCCTGCAGTCCGAGCTGGAGCCCGTGAATAAGCAAGCCAGCAGGTCCTACTCTCGGCTCAAGCTCAAGTCATGTCAGAGGCGGCAGCGTCACCTGGAACACCGAAGCGCCATTATCCGGGGCATCCCTGACTTCTGGGCCAAGGCTGTATCCTTCATGCTGTCACTGAGGGATTCCGATATGTCTGGGCCAGTGCATGAGGAACGAGAGGGAGGGGGCTGTTGACTACCAACATGCATCATGGGGGGGAACCCCCCTCACGCCCCGCAGCATTGCAGAGGACACGCTCACGCCGTGGGGATCAAGACAGCCTGGAAATCCTGGTTCCGGTTGGGCGTGGGGGCCGCAGGGTGCTCTCGGTGTCGCACGAGGCACTGAAACTCCGCTGGGCATCTAGGAGCACTGGTTCGGGTCAGAGTCAGGAATAGCAGCAGGGTCTCTTCAACCAAAACACATTCACACCAAGCACGGGTTCCCCTGGGTAGAATGCTGCAGGCAAGGGGTGGTGAGAGCCCACCCGGTCAGCCTGAGGCAGGAATGTGTGCTGTCCGGAAACGCGCTAGTTCTGCCTTGCCATCAGCACAGGAGGATGAGCTGTGGAGGGGGTGTGGGGCGGGAGGGGTGTCTCTCAGGATGCCAGCTGCCTGTGTCCCTGCTGAGATATGTAGCACCACGGGGCGCCGTGGTCCTTGAGGCAGCCGGGGTGGAGGCAGTGGGACCCCGCGGCGGAGAGGGGAGACAGTGCCCGGTTGCTGTCCAGACTCGCTCTGTTGCTGTAGCTCTTTCATCTCCAGCCCTCGGAGCTCCTTGACCGAAAGCAGTTTGTGAACCACCCGCAGATGTCAGCCATGATCAGTGAGCAAGATGAAGGCATACTTGGCTACCTGACGGATTTGAAGGTCTGGCCCGGGAGACTGAGGCCGGGGTGGGGGACAGGAGAGGAGAGGGTGGCCAAAGTGAGTCCTCCCCCAAGTCAGGAGGGTCAAGGGCTGCTGGACAGAGCTTTCACCCCTCTGCCCCACTTTCCCGCCGGGCAGGTGGAGGAACTGCGGTTTCCCCGTGAGTGCCGCCAGATCCTGCTCTTCTTTCGCAAGAACTCCTACTTCCGGAATGAAGTGGTTGTGAAGGAGTATGTCGTCAGCGCTGCTGGTAAGAGGCCCCTGTCTGGATGGGCGGTGGCAGGTGGAGGAGGACGGGTTGCCTTCCCCGACTCATTACCCAGCACCCTCTCACACACTCGTCTTCCTGCAGGGTATGGCCATCTCATTCCCCTCCCATCCAGTGGCACCAGGATTTCGAACGAGAGGCCCACAGCCGCAGGCACCACAACAGCAGCCTTAACTTCTTCAACTGGTTCTCTGACCACAGCTTTGCCGGGGCTAGCAGGATAGCTGAGGTGGGGCCCTGTGACACACAGCGTAAATGACCTTGCTGGCTTCTCCAGCTGCTTGGGATGGACACCTGAGCCCCGCCCCCGTTTCTCCTGCCAGATCATCATGGACGACCTGTGGCTCAATCCCCTGCAGTATTATGTGAGCCAGAAGGCAGCAGGAGAGGGAACTGAGAGGACGACAGGTGAGGAGCCCAGGGCGTGGGCGCCGACACGTGTGCTGTCGGGATCCCTGGGCCCTGGGCTACACAAAGGGAGACGCTGAGGTTCACAGGAACACTCCGAGACAGCGACCCCGGGACAAAGCACGTCACCCTGACATGGAACGTGGGGAGGTGCAGTGCCAAACGGGTTGTGCCTGGGGAAGCTTGAGGCAGGCGAGGCCACGCAGCGTCATGGAGCAGAGCCGGAGAAGCAAAGCCGGCTCAGCGGCTGCACTTGCGGCAACTGTCATTCTGTGGCCCGGGAACCCCAGCCTCAGGTCTGTGAGCAGTGCATTACAAGGGTGACCAGAGGCACCCTTGGCCCAAATGTCTGGGTGTCCTGGTGCAAAGCCGCACCCCGCCTTCCCGTCCCTTCTCTGTGTTGATCACCACAGTTGTCCCCTTAAATTCCGGAGGCATCTCCTTTGCCAAGCCCTCTGGCCCGCGGGCAGTCATGAAGGAGCACGCTCGTTAATACGTGGCTGGAGGAAACCTAAAGCGATCACAGTCGGGGGCAGGGGCTTGGCCAGGGGAGAATGAACGCCATTCCCGACGAGAACCTTGAAACCCTCAAGCAACCTTAAGTATGGCCCAGTGAAGATACCCACTGCTGTCCTCCTGTGTCCGTGTACACGTGTGTCCCCGCGTGCGTGCTTGTGCGTGTGCGTGTGTGTGTGTGTGCCATCTCGTCTAGGGAGCTTCATGATGTTGAAATGAGGATGAGGACCATCGCACTTGACGGAAAGCAGTCCGGAAACTTCAGAAGGAGCCGAAGGGTCAACCCGCTTCCTCTCTGCAGGAAATAACTGAAGACAGGTGCCGGGGTGAAACAAGGCCTGTTGAGGCCCCGGGAGCCCTGGAGAAATATCGAAATGTAAATAAACAACGTCAAGTGTGTTTCCGTGTGTGTGTGTGTGTGTGTGTGTGCTCTGACACACGCACTCTTCCTCCTGGAAGGGGCTCCAGGGGACTGACTGAACACAGCGGCTGCATGTCGGTGTTTTCCTTCTGCGCCTGGGCTTCCCCAGTCTGTGGATCGGCCTGTCCTGTAGGCTTGCCCACAGGGCTAGGACACGCATGGTCTGGGACTGCATCCCAGGGGGCAGAGGTACCGTTCCCCCAGGCCCAATGGGGCTGGGCAGGGAGAAGATCTGATCGAAAGGCCAGCCAACCGGGGCTCATCTCTTCCCTGGGGAAATGAGGGAGTTCAAGGAAAGGGAATAACGAGCCAGGGGCAAACACGTCCAGTAGCCAGGTTAGGTGGACGCCGATGGTGGCCTCCAGGGATGCTCCCTGGTGGATGGCCTCAGACACACCCACCGCACATTCCATGGGGGGAGGACTCAAGGTCCATGACTCTGTCGAACCCAGTGCCACTGCTCTCCCCAGGTCTAGGAACGCACACAGCCTCCTGCTGACACAGTCAGGCTCTGAGGACCAGCAACCACGTTAAGGAGTGAGGGCCAGGCTGTATGGAGGGACTGTGGGAGAGGGGACAGAGGGAGCTGGGAGGGTAGGAAACATGACCCTCTCGTTCCGGTACAAGGGCCCAGGAGAAAGGAGAAATTGCAGGGGGACACACACACACGCACGCTCACACACAGTGGTGCACAGACACTGCGTCCTCACACACACACTCAAACAGCCGCACCCACAAGCTGACACACACACTCAGGTGCACCCTCAGTCACCCACCCCCACACACACTCCACTCCCTCACTTGTCCTGGCACACACAACCTCACACAGCCACGCTCTGCGGGCATCTCTAGTGCCCTGACTCCCTAGGGCCCTCGTTTGGGCTCCCCCAGACGACAAAGAGGCGGAGGCGTGCGGGAGGGGTGGTATGGTTCCTCAGGACTGGCAAGGCCCAGTCCCCGCAGCGGTGTGCTGTCTATCCCATAACCACTGTGGTGCTGAGATTCCTGTTTCCACATGGGCTTAAGGCGTTTGCCCAAGGCCCTCTCTCCACTGAAGACCCCACAAGGTAAGCACCACCAAGAGGCACGAATCACTGGTCCCTGTCACAAGCTGAGGCAGTTAGTCTCCAGGTGTCAGCCCACAAGACCCTTCCACACGTGAACAATAACCCCATAGGTAGACAGGGGCAGGATCAAAGCCGTGATTGCAACACCTTATCAGGGATTGCACAGGGCCCCACACTCCAGGTTGGAAAGAGCTTATCCAACTCCCTAAACTTTTGTTTTGTACATTACCATGGCTTCCAAGATCCTGAAACTTTATTTTATTTAAACTTATTTATTTATTTATTTATTTATTTATTTATTTATTTATTTATTTATTTATTTATCTGACAGAGAGAGATAGAGAGAGAGAGAGAGCGAGAGAGAGAGCACAAGCAGGGAAACAGCCGAGGGAGAGGGAGAGGCAGGCTTCCCGTCGAGCAGGGAGCCCGAAGCGGGGCTCGATCCCAGGAGCCTGGCTGCAGGACCTGAGCCGAAGGCAGACGCTTAAGCGTCTAGCCACCCAGGCGCCCCAAACCCCCTAAACTTGAACAGGAACGCAGCAACCCTTTGGGGAAGCTCTGTATACTTGCTGAATAAACTTTGCCCTGCTGCCCACCACTCCTCTTCTGGACTACATCTCCTTTCCACGACGCGGCATGACCGAGAACCCGGGCACTGAGGGACCCACAGTCCTGGATCCCAGACTGCTGTCTCATCGGAGAGGACCACATCAGGAGTTCACTAGCATTCTGGTTCCATGGCTCTGAACCACTTGTGTGTCCCTGGCCCTTCTGGATCTTCGTGTTCTTGTCTGTGTAACGCGTCCCTCTTTGCCCGTGTTAGTCTGTCTTCCCGAACATGCCTTGGCGTGTCTTGGCCTGGCTGTGCCTGTGCCGTCAGGTCTCCCATCTCGCATCCGTGCTGAGCCCAGATAGGCAGAGCTGTGCCTCTAGGAGTGCTTTGGGCTTTGCGAGTCTCTGCTTGGCTACAGCTGCCGGGCTGTTGGCCTGCCAATGGGTTGGCGTAAGGGTTCCTGTCTCTGAGTCTGTCCACCTGGGAATTGGACCCCGTTTCATCCATTTCGGGGTCAGAATCCTCTCCTCCTCCGACGGGGGTGCGTTAGGAATCTTTCGTGAGTCCCGAGAAGTCCTTCACTTCCTGTACCGTAGGGTGGCGCAGTGACGCCTCCTTGGAAACAGAGGAAGGGCCAAGCTCCTCCTGCCGGGCAGCGAGGGGCTCACCAAAGGGTCCTCAGCCGCCCCGCTTAGGGCCGAAGGTCACTCATCGTTCTCCCTTTTCCCGCTTTCAACTACTTTGTGGCCTCAGTCTCTTGCACAGTGCATAGATGCGGGCAGGTTTTCAAAGGCAGAACGTACTGCTGCCCTCCCCATCTTGCTGTGTTGCCGCGTAGCCTGCTCCTGAGCAGGATCGACTGACGTCCGCCACTGTGGTACTTGGTTTCTGTGTAGCCCATGCCCCTTTCCATCCTCGATTCCTGCGTTACGTCCTCCTTTGCTGTACGCTTCGTGTGTCTGGGAGACAGGCGGACATCTCTGGCACCACTGGATCGAGCTCCGCTAGGCCTCCGAGACCTTGTGCGTGAGTGAGGTACCCAAGGCACCGTCAGGGACATGCGGGGACCTCCAAGAGGTCCTTCCTGCCCCTTCGTTCTGAAATTCCTCTGCAAACGCTTGGCTGATCCCAACGCTAGGGACGCAGCCAATATTGCCACCTGCCGGCCCGGGGCACCTTGGGTCGGTAGAACTCCTGCGCCGGGCGGAACTCAGTGTTGACACCCTTGAGCCCTCCCTGACCCCGTTCACCCCGTCACCACTGCTCTACCCTGGGGTTGCTTGCCCGCCTCTGGCTCTGTTAGCTTCCTACACATGGGTGCTCCCACCCATAGGCTTCCTCCTGGGAAGGGGCTGGCTTCCTCCACGGTAGACAGTGCTTTACCGATTCTACGCTGAACGCCCCTTCTTGGGGGCCCTCCCCACTCACAGTTGCAGGGAACACCCCAGCCTGGGGGAACCCAGGTTTGCCCATACGTGGACTTGGTTGACGTAGTGGGCGAGGGGCCTGCTCCCGGCTGGGTGTCGTGACTCCACTTCATGTTCCCACAGCTTCCAAGACCCAGCTCTGTGCATGCTGAGCCGACGATCCTACACGTGCCCCTGCTTGGATGCACTTGTCCTTCAGGCCACACAGGCCACGCAGCGTGGTTCCATAGGCAAATCCTGCTCTCCTGTTTCCTCTGCGAGTACTTTACGGGGATGCCTTGTATCTCAGGCTAGCCCTTGGACTTAAGGGGCTAGTGACCGGCTTCCTTTCAGTGGGTAGGACTCTGCTTATCTTAGAGCCACACCCCCCCACCGCCACCCCACGGCCCTCTCCCTACCACCCTAGTCTCATCCTCTCACTCCTTCTCCTGATGCCTGGTGCATATTTTCTCGGGCGTCCTTGGCGACCATAACCTTTACGTTACACTCTTTTTCCCTGAACGTGTTGAAGGTTATCACCCACTGCCTTCTGGCCACCGTCCATCCTAAGGGGAAGCTGGCTCTTCCTCTCATTGAGGAACCCCGGGGTGTGATGGGTCAGTCCCGCCTCTGTGGGCTGCCGAGAGGCCTGTCCTTGCCTTTGCACCAAAGACAAGAGCCCATTGGCCTGGACATCCCTTTGGATCCTTCCTTCCACTAGGACTGCATTGGGCTCCTTGGATGTGCAGAGTCAGCATTGTCCGCAAAGTGGCAAAGCTTTATCACCTTAGGTCCTCATGCACTGGCTGCCTCTTCCTCTCTCCCACCTCTTCCTGGCATTCCCAATTTGTGCCTGCTGGTGGTCAGCATGAGCTGACCCCTCTCCCTCCCTCTCCCTCTCTCCCTTCCTCTCTCCCTGCAGAGTCTCTCCCTCCTCTCTCCCTCTCCCTTTCCCTCTCTTCTCCTCTCCATCCCTCCTCTCCCTCTCCCTCCTCTCTCCCTCACCCTTCTGTGTCCCTCTCCCTCCTCTCTCCCTCCTCTCTCTTCTTCCCCCTCCCACCTCCTCTACTTCTCTCCTCCTTTCCCTCTCTTCACCCTCTCCCTCTCCTCCCCCTCTCCCTTCTGTGTCCCTCTCCCTCCTCTCTCCCTCCTCTCTCTTCCTTCCCCTCCCTCCCTTTTCCTCCCTCCTCAGTCCTACTCT
This sequence comes from Ursus arctos, assembly GCF_023065955.2. Lineage (NCBI taxonomy): Eukaryota > Metazoa > Chordata > Mammalia > Carnivora > Ursidae > Ursus > Ursus arctos. Next base: position 38,980 of record NW_026622837.1, on the reverse strand, counting down.
CCCTCTCTTCCCCCTCTTGCTCTCTTCCCCGTCTCCCATCACCTGGAGCCCCCAGCCTTCTCCATTTCCACGGCTCTGCTGCTTCTGGTGCAGTATTGCCTCAGGAGCTTCCTTCAGGGGCTCGAGCAACATGACAAGAGCTAGTGTAGTTAGGACTGTAGTGGTAACTCCAACGTCTGGGCTCTCTCAGGGACGGTGTTAGAAAATTTTGCTTCTCCCGCCATATGGCCTTTGGTTTTGCTCCCTTCCTCGTTTGCGTCGACAAGCAGATTTTGAAACACTGAAACGTGCTACCGCCAAAAGCCCTGCACTTTACCCCAAGGGGGACCCTCCTGCCCCTTTCCGGTTGAAATCCTCCAGGCGCCTAGACCCATTCCTTTTAAATGAGGCCCTCCCACAATGCAACACTAACCCTCGCGGCCTTGGCATCACCCACGCGGCCTTCTTGGCATTTTAGGTGGTGTCCCTCGGGCACCTCAATGTTCACCCAAGGTGGGGACCGCCATGAGGCGTGGGACTGTCCCGAAGGACCTGGTGAGTACCGGAGAAAGGGCACGTGTGCTGCCAATGCTCGCTGCCATATCCCCTCGCAGGCAGGTGGTCCACTCGGTGACAGACACAGCAGGAACATGCAGCCAGTGGGGGGAACAAAGGCAGTGGAGCTGCCCAGCAGCCTCAGCTCCTCAGGAAGGTGGATAAAAGCAGGCTCCGTGGACCATTCTGCTGGAGCTCTGACATCCTTGGCAGTTAGAGCAGGAGGGAAGGAGGACACGAGAGTCACCCAAGGAAGGAGAAAGCAAAGATGGGAAGAGAGCCAGACAGAGAAGGGTGTGGCAGAGGAAAGTACAGCGGGAGCAAGTCCTACCAGCGGCTTTGACGAAAGACTACCCCGAGTCACTGTGTAGGCTACATGGCCTGCCCATTGGCATGCCACCGAGTCCGAATCCCGGACCTCCCTGGGGCTGTGTTAGTAGCTCTGTAGGCACCGTGGGGTGGCCAGGGACCTTGGCTCTTTGCTAATTTGAGGCCAGTTATGTGTGTGTGTTTCCTCTCTTTTGAGGAGAGTCCGGGCGCGGAGGGGGTGAGGGAGGCAGCCCCTGCATCCTGGATCCTGGTGGGCGGCCCCCTGACACCCTTCGCCACCGTTCGGGTAAATGCGGGAAGGCCATGGGCACAGCGATCTGGCGGTGGTTGGAGCACCAGGTAATGGCTCCAGGGCTTTCCTTCAGGGTCACTAAGAAAGGGCCGGGTGAGGCTTCCGGGGGTCAGGGGGTCACCCTCTTGAGCCGTTGCATTGGAATTCCCCAGTGCCAGCAGCCTGGTCCCCCTGGACGGCCGGGAAAGGCAACACGAGCTGTGTGATATGAGGGACCTCAGGCTCATGGCCTGGCAGGTGATAGCCGGGAATAGACCAGGTTCCAGATGCGGAGGCCACCCCGGAGGAGGAGGCACACAGGCCGGCTCCCTGGCTGGTGCCTTGGGGGCCGAGGGGCGGGGGTCTGGGCGGGCACACGCTCTGCCCTGTCATTGTCCCTACGCTCCGTGCCCAGAGGCCTGGGCGTGACTCAGGGCTCCGTGTCACAAAGGCCGCATGCGTGGCGTCGCGTCACCGTCGCCCCGTGGACATCTGGTCCCTAGCTCTTCTGCGCATGCCTTCACCAGCCTCCGGCCTCTTGGAGGCCTCTGCTTCCCGCCTCCAGTTGGGGGCGCCAGAGCTCCACCTGCCGGCCGCGTGCGGGAGCCAGGTGCTGGCTCCTCCAGCTCCTTCCCTCTGCTGCTGGCTCTGCTCCCTCAGCACCAGCACCACATGGAGAGCGCGGCGGGTTCCGGGCAAGGCGGGGCTGCCCTGCCATCCTGGAGCAGCTTGTTCCTGGAGGGGGGCCGTGAGGCGCCGGAGCCCTGCGCCCAGACAGGCGCCTGGGGTGAGGCGGGGCCGCTGCAGGCCCTAGGTGCCGGGGGGATGGGCGCAGAGGCTGTGCTGGGTGCGGAGGCCCAGCAGGGCAGAGAGCAGGCTGGCCCCGGGGACGAGTTGGTGCTGGTGGTGGAGGATATCATGGCGGTGGTGGAGGTCGTGGCCGTGGAAGACCAGGAGGCGGTGCAAGCACAGCAGGACGAGCAGCTGCAGCAGCTGCAGCAGGGGGAGTCAGGGCTGGGTCCCGAGCCAGCCGGCGCCCCGCTTGCCGCGCTGGAGATGGTTCAGTTCGCGCTCAGCTCTGTGGATGCCCAAGCTACCAGGGCCTACTTGCGGCTCAAGCGCAGGATGAATCAGAAGCGGAGTTCTCACCTGGCTGGAAGAAGGGCCATCATCCAGCGCATCCCTGGCTTCTGGGCCCAGGCGGTATCCTTCCTCCTGCTGGGCTTGGGTTTGTCTGCGGTGGAGGACCACTGGGAGGAAGGGACCAGCAGAGGCTCTGCCAGGGGCAGGAGCGCTGGGGGAAAGGGTCCCCGGCCCCTCTCCACCCCCAGTGGGAGTGGGTCCCCCGTCCCTATAAGGCGCAGCACAGGGGCGTGGGCCTTGAAGGTGGGGGGAAGGCAAGGGCTGAGGCTTGTGGAGACCACGTCTGAGCAGAAGCTGCGGGCAAATGCTCTGGGACTGCCGGGAGCACTCCCAACACTCTCCCAGGGGTCATGGAGCACATGTCCACACCCTGCATGTCTAGTGTAGTTCCACCCTTGGCTCGGAGCAGGTCCTGGAAGGAAACGTCCTGCCGGCTGCGTGGGGTATGCCCATTGAGAGGCAGGCCACCCCCTTCCCTGTCCTTCAGAGCCTGTGTTCTTTTCTAAAGAGTACAGTGCCCACCCACTGCTGCGTCCACATGCGGCTTCCAGAGTCATTCAGCAGGCCGCCAGGCTTCCCCGTACATCAGAAACCCAGACACGCTGTATGCGGTGCTGCAAACTGTCTCCTCAGGCCCTACACAGCCAGGCTGCGGCCCCATGCCCAGGCGCCCCCCCACCCCCCGTTTCCTCCCTCCCTGTCTCTCCCCTCTATGTGCGTCCCACCCTCTCCCTCGCTCCCCTCTGCCCTCCCTCTGTGTCCCTTCCTCCTGTGTGGGTATCTCTGTCTCTGTCTCTCCTTTGCTTTCCCTCCCGTTGCCACCCAACCCCTTTCCCTCCCTCTCTCGCTGAACCTAACGGGCCCTCCCTTTGCCCTGTGGGTGTGCAGCCAGGCTAAGGGAGATGAGTGGCCCCATTGTGGGCGCAGACGGCCCCTCCAGGACACAGGCCTGCAGGCCAACACATAAGCAAACACAGCCCTGAGAGCGCGACCGACCACATCTGGACACCCAAAGCAGTCACTGCCTGCCTGCCAAACACACAGGCCAGGGTGACGACGGTGGAAGGGAGAACAGGCAGGCCCTTGACCTTGTCCTGCCGGGCGCAGACCCTCTCGGAGGCACTGGAAGCCAAGGCACCTGCTGGTATTGAGCAGCTGTGATGAAAGAGCAGGAGCTGAGTGGCTTGGGGGGGCAGCAGGGCCTGGTGGTTCTACACGTGCCCTGTTTGGGGCCCTTCCTCTCACCGGGAAGGGCTGGGTTGGTCCTGGCTCTCCTTCCATAGCGCTGAAGGCGAGGCTCCTTGACCCAAGGCAGATCCTGAATCACCCCCAGATATCAGCCGTGACGGGTGCCCAGGACAAAGATGTGCTCAGCTACATGACCGATTTGGAGGTCAGCGCTGGGAGTGGGTGGCGGGGGTAGGACCACTGGGAGTGGAATCTGGGCAGGAGAGGGCCCGGCAGTATTGTTCAGCGGGACATGCAGGGAGCATCTCGGGACCCGTGGAGGACAAGTCCCCTTCCCCTCGTCTTTCTTTTATGTTGCAGGTGGAGGAACTGGGCCGTCCCAAGGACCACAGCACGTTGATGTTTTTCTTTGGGAACAACCCCTACTTCCAGAACAAAGTGATCCTTAAGGAGTATCACCTTAGCATTGCCGGTAGGCGTGGGCTAGAGCTTCGAGGGTGCTGGGGGTGGGCCGGGGGGGGGCAGGTGGGCACTCGGGAGGAGCAGTGGGTGTGTAGGGACTCAAGTGGAAGCCAGAGCCGGCACAGGAGGGAGAGAGGCTGAGAGGAGAGCGGGAGAGAGGGCGACAGGGTGTGGGTCCTAGGCAGTGCAGAGCCTCCCCTGAATTTTCCCTTCCTGCAGGATACAGGGCGACTCGGTCCACTCCAGTGCAGTGGTTCTGGGATGAAGAACGTGGAGCTCCCAGCCGAAGACTCGACACCACCAGCCTTACCTTCTTCAAGTGGTTGTGCGACCCCAGCTGCCCAGGGTCTAACAAGATTGCCGAGGTGGGGCCGCTGAGGCCTTCATTAGCATTGGTGATGGCAATGGGGGCAGCCTGGGAAGGGGTCCCGGGCCCCGTGCTCACCTGGGCGGTTTCCCCTACCAGATCATCATCGAGGACCTGTGGCGCAATCCCTTGCGGTACTACCTGAGGCAGGGAGGCAGCCGAAGACACTGAGCAGACAGGAGGACCTGTCGGTGAGTAGCCAGGCCACTGCGTCCTGAAATATGTGTGGGAGGTGTCAGGGCACAGTCGGGTTTGGGACTCAGTTTGGAAACTGAGGCTCAGAGGACCCTGGGCCCCGGATCACCCAGGGAGCGGCTGGAGGGAGAGTAGGGACCCTGGCGAGGGAACTCAGGGCACACACCCAGGGCAGGGTGTCCACTGGGGCAAGTTCATCCGGTGAGCCAGGTGTGAGCCAGAAAGTCTCAGGTCGTTCGGGGGAAACAAGGCTCCTCCACCCCATTTCTCTGAACACTCACCCATGGCCGTCCGCCGGGTCCTCAGTTCTCCTGCTGGCTTTTCAGGTGGGGACAGTCTGCCAAATTTTGGGAGTGGGGCTGCCTTGTCCCGAGACGCTCCGACGTGCCTCCGTGTTACGGACCACCCCGTGGCCTCCCAGAGCCACACGGCCATTCTTGGCAATGGTACTAGGCCATCTGGAGGAGGGTGGTGAAGCCCTAGAGGAGGAGGAAGCGGGATCCCACAAGGACAGGGCCCTCGGTCACCGCCGCCTTAGCGATCCTCGGCATGAGGCAGTGTCACGAACACCTCCCTTGTGCGTCCGTGTGTCGTGTGTTTGTGTGTGTGTGTCGCGGGCACGGCAGCTGTGCGGACGTGGACACCGCAGAGCATCAGAGTTGGACCAACGAGAAGCAGTGGAGGAGGCGTCCAGCGTTGTGAGAGACGGGTGGACGAGTCTACGTGGTGCTCTGCCCGCACAGGACAGACGTGGGGGAACAGATCTTCAGGGCCAGCTCTAGAGAGTGTCCAGCACCCAGATCGCCAGGGATGGCGGGCGATTCATAAACAAGTTCAGAGGGGCGCCTGGGTGGCACAGCGGTTAAGCGTCTGCCTTCGGCTCAGGGCGTGATCCCAGCGATCCGGGATCGAGCCCCACATCAGGCTCTTCCGCTATGAGCCTGCTTCTTCCTCTCCCACTCCCCCTGCTTGTGTTCCCTCTCTCGCTGGCTGTCTCTATCTCTGTCGAATAAATAAATAAAATCTTTAAAAAAAAAATAAATAAACAAGTTCAGAAGCCCTATGTGTCTGTGTGTGGATGTGTATGGGGGACCCAGCACACGGCCAGTAGGAGGTCAGCCCTGGCCTGTGGGATTCCGTGTGTGCGGGGGATGTAAGGCACGGGGGCAGGGCAGGGCAGGGCTTGGTTGTGGAGAGACCACCACTCTTGCTCGGCAGGTCAGGGAGAAGGACGGGAAAGGGCACACCTCTCTACATGGGAGCCGTGTTCTTCAGGGCAGGGGAAGGGGCATGCCGAGCGGGGCACTCGTGGCCCGGTGGCTCTGCTACCGCCCCGTTCACCCCGCTTGGAGAGCTTCTCCCTGTACCCTTTCTCCTGGAAGCGTGCCCTGCATTGCTGTGATGCCGTCCCGTGCATGCTTCCTCTAGTCAGGATCACCACAAAACCACGTGTCCCTGGAGGACTAAGGAGGCGGTTCCTCAGGGTCCCTCACGGTCCCTCCAAACCCACGTCCTGTCCCTCTGCACCACCCACCCACAGGCGTGCGTGCATGCGTGTGTGTATGCCTACCCACCCGTGTGTGCCTCTGGTTGGAGACTGTGTGTGTATTGTGTGTTTCTCATTTTACACAAGCACAGGTGCGTGTACTAGAGTGGTCAAGGGTGCATACCTCTGTGTCTGCCCACTTGTGTGCCTGTGTGAATTTTCTCTCTGTGTGTTTTTTTTTAAAGAACTTATTTATTTATTTAACCGACAGAGAGACAGCGAGAGCGGGAACACAGGCAGGGTGGTGGAGAGGTAGGAGCAGGCTCCCAGAGGTCGAGCCTGATGTGCGGCTCGATCCGAGAACGCCGCGAGATCACCCTGAGCCGCAGGCAGACGCTTAATGACTGAGCCACCCAGGCGCCCCTGTCTCTTTGGGTTTTTGTATGCATGGATACCTGTGTGTCTATGTTTGTCTGTGTGTCTCTGTCAGCCAGATGGTTTGGGGAGAATTGTGTATGCTTCAACGCAGAAGTCCGTGTATGTTCATTGGGTGTGTTCCCCATGCCTGTGTGCAAGGCCCACTGTGAGGCCCACTGTGTATGCCTGGAAGAAAATGACCCTGGGTGTTTGTGTGTATCTGTTGTGTATGTGTGTGTTGTGGGACCGCGTTTGTGAGCTTGCTATGGCGGTGCCGTGTGTACATGGCTCTGCCACAGACCTAGTGTGAGTGATGTGTGTTTGAGTGTGTGTGTGTGTTTGTGTGACGCTCATTGTGTATGCTTCTAAGAAAAAGATCATGGGTGTTTGTGTATGTTTTTTGTTTACGTGTGTAGTGGGGGGGCCACGTTTGTGAGTTTGTATGGCAGTGCGCAATGATGATGCCTCTGCCACAGCCCTAGTGTGAGTGCTGTGTGTGTGTGTGTGTGTGCCCCTGTGTGGATGCCTGTAGGAAAAAAACCAAGGGTGTTGGTTTGTGTTGTTTATGTGTGTGTTGTGGGGCCACGTTTCTGACTTTGCTGTGGCAGTACCACGTGTGGATACTACTGCCGGAGACCTAGTGTGAGTGCTGTATGTGCGAGTGTGTGTGTGTGTGTGTGTGGGTGGGTGGGTGGGTGGGTGGGTGGGTGTGGGTGTCTGTGTTTGGGGGAAGCCCACTCTGTATGCCTGTAAGAAAAAGTGGATGGGTGTTTGTGTGTGTTTCTTGTGTATGTGTGTGTCGGTACCATGTTTGTGAGTATGTTAGGGCAGTTCCAAGTGTTGATGGCTCTGCTGGAGACCCAGTGTGAGTGTTGTGTTGTGAGTGTGACAATGTGTGTGTGTGTGTGTGTGTTTGTGTGTGTGTGTGTGTGTGTGTGTGTGTCTGTGTTTGGGGGAAGCCCACTCTGTATGCCTGTAAGAAAAAGTGGATGGGTGTTTGTGTGTGTTTCTTGTGTATGTGTGTGTCGGTACCACGTTTGTGAGTATGTTAGGGCAGTTCCAAGTGTTGATGGCTCTGCTGGAGACCCAGTGTGAGTGCTGTGTTGTGAGTGTGACTATGTATGTGTGTGTGTGTTTGTGTGTGTGTGTGTGTGTGTGTCTGTGTTTGGGGGAAGCCCACTCTGTATGCCTGTAAGAAAAAGTGGATGGGTGTTTGTGTGTGTTTCTTGTGTATGTGTGTGTCGGTACCACGTTTGTGAGTATGTTAGGGCAGTGCCAAGTGTTGATGGCTCTGCTGGAGACCCAGTGTGAGTGCTGTGTTGTGAGTGTGACAATGTGTGTGTGTGTGTGTGTGTGTGTGTGTGTGAAGCCATCTCCATGTCGGAGAGACTGACACCATGTCCATGTGTGTGTTGTGCATGCTTCCATGAGTACGCGTGAGTGCTCGTGTCTCCACGTGTTTGTAGCACATGCGTGAGATGGGTATGTGTGTGGACACCGTGCATGCCTGTGTGTCAAGAGTGTGTGTGTGTGTGTTGCATATTCCAGTGTCTGCATGAGCACACGCATGTCCCAGTGTGGTTGTAGGCCCTGTTTGGTGAAGGAGAGGGACCTCGAGGTTTCTAGCTCTGCTGACTAAGGAGAAAGGGGCCAGTGGCAGAGTGCAGCCATGTCCCTCCTGACACACAGGCGTCGTGGGCATTCCTTGGGTATTAAGGGGTGTGTCTACCCCTGGATGCCACACGCAGAGTGGCCAAGGGAAGCAGGGAGGGGTGGGAGCTGGCAGGCGTATGTCAAGCCACCTCCCATCTGTGCTGCCGGCACGGCCGGTCCCAGCTGTGGGAATCACCGTGAGGTTTCAGCATGTGCTACAGAGGGGCTAAGAACTTGTGCCCCGATTTGCGCTGTCAGCCAAGGGTCCCAAGGAGTAAGTAAGTCCCCACTGGCAGTACGTTTCTGCAGAGGAAAGAGTCCTCGGGGAGCGCTCCGCCTGGCCGAAGGGCTGTCCCGGTGTCCGATGAGCTCCATGTTGGGGCGGTCATCTCTGCCTCCTGTGGACCAGGTGCAGAAGAGGGAAAGGAGAGGAGGTGGACCCTCAAGGCCCATGTTTCTTGCCTCACTGAGGGCCACCTAGCTTGCTGCTCATGAGCCCACAGGGCCTTCCCAAATCAACAAGTCTCACCACCCCTGAGCTCGCTCCCACCACCAGCACGTCCCCAAGGACACACTTCCCCAGGTGACGTTCCCCACTACCTCTGCCACAACTGGGCGTAGGACCTCGCAACGAGGGCCCCAGCTCCATCTTCCTGTTGCCCATCAGTGGTCCCTGCGTGAGCCTTCCAGCGGGCCCTGGGCTGAAATGCTGACAGCTCAGCCTCTTTGAACTCTTGGCCTCACGTCCTTGGGGAACTCTCTTCCTTCCTGCCTGTGGGAGCAGCTAGCTGTAGGTAGAGGAGGGATTCGTTCTTCGGGCTCAGGAAACCCTGCTGGGCCCATGGCCCCATGTCTGGAACAGCACTAGGTGGCACGACTGTGTGGCAGTGTTGGGGATCTGAAGCTTGATACACTCCTCGGAGACATAGAAGGGAGGTGGAGAGCCGCAATGCTGTGGGCCCAGGGAGGTTCCCTTGAGCCCCTGGAAAGGCTGTTCCCTCATACGCGTCTTCCCGGCTCCTTGAAACTTAATCGAGGAACAGCCTGGCAGCTCCCACGGTCCGGTCCCTAGGATTCTTCCCGTCCGCAGGGTGGAAGGGAAGTCCCAGGAAACCTGCTGGTCGCAGGGGGTCGGCCAGCATGCCTCAGGCCCAGATGTCCCCAGGAAGGGCCAGCCCACCGTGCCTGTTTTCCCTGGAACCTTCTGGGCCTCGTTGGGCTTTCAGGAAGGACCTCCCTGCTCTAAAGGGGAGAGGAAAGGCTGGACGGTGGCCCTGAACCACGTGCCCTGTGCCGCCAGAGCACAGGCGCCGTGCTGCCTTGGCCATGTGGAAGTCCCGCCTTCCATGGAATGAGGTGGGGACGATTGGACGCATGCATCAGCTGCCAGGGAGTAAGCCTTACGTTGCCACGCCTTCTCCGGGGCGTGGCTCGTGCGGCACTTTGCTGGCTGCGAGGACTCAGGGGGTGTGGAAGAAGGCCTTACTTTTCGGTCAGACCTGGAGAGACTGGCTTGCATTGGCACCAAACCAACTGCCCCAAGCCTACTGTGCTGGCTCAGAAGCACACTCTGGGTGTCCTCTCACCACGTTTGCGAGCCAGCCCCGGGGCCGTGGTGTCCCGGCCTGATGTTCTGCTCACGGTCTGACCCGACGGGCATGGACGGGGCTAGGCTAGGAAGGGTACGTTCTCCTCTGCAGGCCAGATGAGCCGGGAACCCATTCCCATGGCATTCGCGGTGTTGGCAGAATGCAACGCAAGACGCTCTGTGTCTAGTAGGAAAGGCGTGTGCATTCCTGCTACGTGTGTCCTGGGTGCCGTCCTCAGCTCCTTGCCGCCTGGCCTCCCTAACAGCAGACAGACAGGTGGCTCCAGGCCAGCAGACGGCATCACCTGCCACCCTCTTAACAGGGTTCACCCAGACATCCTCTTCAGGGTCCCCTTTGCTCTATGCTCGTGGCTCCTCTAAGGGTCAGTTTCTCTGTCCTCCAGGGCAAACACACTGCGTGTCTGCTTGCGTGGTTGTTGAGTGAGTGTGCTGCTGTGGGACCCCGCTTGGGACCTTTTCCAGGGTCACCTGACTGGGTGCCAGTCACAGAGGGGGACAGGGCTTTTATGCCCAGAGAAAAGAGCTGCTCAGAGGGGTGAATGCATCTTCTGTCCTGAAGTCCTTCTCCCCTAGAGACCGTGTGGCCAGCGAGGAGCCAGAGAAAGAGCACCTGAACACAAAGACTTAGAGGAAGACGGAAAGGTGAGGAAGAAGAAAGGACAGGCACACAGATGGAACCAGCACTCTTTGTCACTCTTCTCCTGAGTAGCAAAGGACATGGGCTGGAACAAACTGTGCCCACACTTTCCCCCCCACGCTGGCCTGGCAGAGAGCATCGGGGCACCTGTGTCCTGGAATTGCCCTAGATTCTCCGGGGCATGGGCTGACGCTTTCCACACACACTGGTCCAGGGCTCTCGGGGGTGTGTACCGTGTCCTGAGTCCTAGAGGAGTCTATTCGGGTAGGCGAGGGACAGCCTGGCATTGCCTGGCTTCAAATACCAGGCGGAGGGCCCCCCGGGAGGAAGCGGCGGGAGGGGTGAAGGTGGAGGTGTGTCCCGGAGGGACGGCAGGCGGGGGCGCCGCAGCTGGCTCCCTGAGTGGTGCCTGCAGTGCGAGGGGCGGGGCCCTGCGTGGCCACGCCCACCAGCCGTTACCTGATTGGACGCGGGGTTCTCCCTCGTCCTGGGCCAGCCCAGGACTCAGTCCCACCAAGGCCGCACACGTGATACAGCGTCATCCTGGGGCGTCACAGCCTGCCCGCTATCCCTTGTGCGCATGCGTTCAGCGGCCCACGGCCTCTGGGAGGACGCTGCCTCCCGCAGACAACTAGGGGCGCCGGAGCTCCACCTGCCCGACCCTTTGCGGGAGCCACGTGCTCTCACCTCCAGCTCCTCTCCGCTGCTGGCTGTGCTCGCTCACGACCAGGACCACATGGAGAGCGCGGCGGGCTCCGGGGAAGGCGGGGCTGCCCTGCCGTCCTGCACCACCTTGGTCCTGGAGGGGGGCCGTGAGGCGTCGGGGCCCCGCGCCCAGGCAGGCGCCTGGGGGGAGGCAGGGCCGCTGCAGGCCCTAGGTGCCGCCGGGATGGGCGCAGAGGCTGTGGTGGGTGCTGAGGCCCAGCAGGGCAGAGAGCAGGCCGGCCCCGGGGACGAGTTGGTGCTGGTGGTGGATGTCATGGTAGCGCTGGACCCTGGTGTAGAGGAGGTTGAAGGGGAGCACACTGTAGAGGAATCAGAGGAGGAGGAGGACAAGGAGGCTGAGCAGGAAGCCAAAGTTGCGGTGGAGTCTCAGGACACAGTCAAGTCTGAGGAACAGGAGAAAGCTGAAGTGGTGGAACGGCCTGAAGAGGCTGAGGAAGGGGAGGCTGTTGAGGATGAGAAGGAGGACACTGAGGAGGGGGCTGTTGCGGAAGAGTCTGAGATATACCTCCAAGAGGTTACGGAGGTGGGGGAGGAAGCTGATGAGGGAAATGAGAAGTCCACGGAGAAAGAGCATGAGGAGGCAGAGAAGGCTGAGGAGGATTCTGTGGACGGAGCATCTGAGGGCAAGGAGGAGGAGGCTAAGAAGGAGGAGGACGCAGATGGTGAAGAGCAGGTGGCTGAGGAAGAGGAGGCTGAGGAGTGGGAGCAGCCTGAGGAAGGGGAGAAGGCTGAAGAGGCTGAGGAGGTGGCTGTGCAGGAGGAGTCCAGGGAGGAGGGCCAGAAGGAGGAAGAGGCGCAGGAGAAGCAGGAAGGGGAAGAACAGCCAGAGGCACGGCGGGGTCCATCCCTGTCCCCGCTCGAGGCTCTAGGGGCCCTGCAGTCTGAGCTGGAGCCCGTGAATAAGCAAGCCAGCAGGTCCTACTCTCGGCTCAAGCTCAAGTCATGTCAGAGGCGGCAGCGTCACCTGGAACACCGAAGCGCCATTATCCGGGGCATCCCTGGCTTCTGGGCCAAGGCTGTATCCTTCATGCTGTCACTGAGGGATTCCGATGTGTCTGGGCCAGTGCATGAGGAACGAGAGGGAGGGGGCTGTTGACTACCAACATGCATCATGGGGGGGAAGCCCCCTCACGCCCCGCAGCATTGCAGAGGACACGCTCATGCCGTGGGGATCAAGACAGCCTGGAAATCCTGGTTCCGGTTGGGCGTGGGGGCCGCAGGGTGCTCTGGGTGTCGCACGAGGCACTGAAACTCCGCTGGGCATCTAGGAGCACTGGTTCGGGTCAGAGTCAGGAATAGCAGCAGGGTCTCTTCACCCAAAACACATTCACACCAAGCACGGGTTCCCCTGGGTAGAATGCTGCAGGCAAGGGGTGGTGAGAGCCCACCCGGTCAGCCTGAGGCAGGAATGTGTGCTGTCCGGGAACGCGCTAGTTCTGCCTAGCCATCAGCACAGGAGGATGAGCTGTGGAGGGGGTGTGGGGCGGGAGGGGTGTCTCTCAGGATGCCAGCTGCCTGTGTCCCTGCTGAGATATGTAGCACCACGGGGCGCCGTGGTCCTTGAGGCAGCCGGGGCGGAGGCAGTGGGACCCCGCGGCGGAGAGGGGAGACAGTGCCCGGTTGCTGTCCAGACTCGCTCTGTTGCTGTAGCTCTTTCATCTCCAGCCCTCGGAGCTCCTTGACCGAAAGCAGTTTGTGAACCACCCGCAGATGTCAGCCATGATCAGTGAGCAAGATGAAGGCATACTTGGCTACCTGACGGATTTGAAGGTCTGGCCCGGGAGACTGAGGCCGGGGTGGGGGACAGGAGAGGAGAGGGTGGCCAAAGTGAGTCCTCCCCCAAGTCAGGAGGGTCAAGGGCTGCTGGACAGAGCTTTCACCCCTCTGCCCCACTTTCCCGCCGGGCAGGTGGAGGAACTGCGGTTTCCCCGTGAGTGCCGCCAGATCCTGCTCTTCTTTCGCAAGAACTCCTACTTCCGGAATGAAGTGGTTGTGAAGGAGTATGTCGTCAGCGCTGCTGGTAAGAGGCCGCTGTCTGGATGAGCGGTGGCAGGTGGAGGAGGGCGGGTTGCCTTCCCCGACTCATTACCCAGCACCCTCTCACACACTCGTCTTCCTGCAGGGTACGGGCCATCTCATTCCCCTCCCATCCAGTGGCACCAGGATTTCGAACGAGAGGCCCACAGCCGCAGGCACCACAACAGCAGCCTTAACTTCTTCAACTGGTTCTCTGACCACAGCTTTGCCGGGGCTAGCAGGATAGCTGAGGTGGGGCCCTGTGACACACAGCGTAAATGACCTTGCTGGCTTCTCCAGCTGCTTGGGATGGACACCTGAGCCCCGCCCCCGTTTCTCCTGCCAGATCATCATGGACGACCTGTGGCCCAATCCCCTGCAGTATTATGTGAGCCAGAAGGCAGCAGGAGAGGGAACTGAGAGGACGACAGGTGAGGAGCCCAGGGCGTGGGCGCCGACACGTGTGCTGTCGGGATCCCTGGGCCCTGGGCTACACAAAGGGAGACGCTGAGGTTCACAGGAACACTCCGAGACAGCGACCCCGGGACAAAGCACGTCACCCTGACATGGAACGTGGGGAGGTGCAGTGCCAAACGGGTTGTGCCTGGGGAAGCTTGAGGCAGGCGAGGCCACGCAGCGTCATGGAGCAGAGCCGGAGCAGCAAAGCCGGCTCAGCGGCCGCACTTGCGGCAACTGTCATTCTGTGGCCCGTGAACCCCAGCCTCAGGTCTGCGAGCAGCGCATTACAAGGGTGACCAGAGGCACCCTTGGCCCAAATGTCTGGGTGTCCTGGTGCAAAGCCGCACCCCGCCTTCCCGTCCCTTCTCTGTGTTGATCACCACAGTTGTCCCCTTAAATTCCGGAGGCATCTCCTTTGCCAAGCCCACTGGCCCGCGGGCAGTCATGAAGGAGCACGCTCGTTAATACGTGGCTGGAGGAAACCTAAAGCGATCACAGTCGGGGGCAGGGGCTTGGCCAGGGGAGAATGAACGCCATCCCCGACGAGAACCTTGAAACCCTCAAGCAACCTTAAGTATGGCCCAGTGAAGATACCCACTGCTCTCCTCCTGTGTCCATGTGCACGTGTGTCCCCGCGTGCGTGCTTGTGCGTGTGCGTGTGCGTGTGTGTGCCATCTCGTCTAGGGAGCTTCATGATGTTGAAGTGAGGATGAGGACCATCGCACTTGACGGAAAGCAGTCCGGAAACTTCAGAAGGAGCCGAAGGGTCAACCCGCTTCCTCTCTGCAGGAAATAACTGAAGACAGGTGCCGGGGTGAAACACGGCCTGTTGAGGCCCCGGGAGCCCTGGAGAAATATCGAAATGTAAATAAACAACGTCAAGTGTGTTTCCGTGTGTGTGTGTGTGTGTGTGTGTGTGTGTGCTCTGGCACACGCACTCTTCCTCCTGGAAGGGGCTCCAGGGGACTGACTGAACACAGCGGCTGCATGTCGGTGTTTTCCTTCTGCGCCTGGGCTTAACCAGTCTGTGGATCGGCCTGTCCTGTAGGCTTGCCCACAGGGCTAGGACACGCATGGTCTGGGACTGCATCCCAGGGGGCAGAGGTACCGTTCCCCCAGGCCCAATGGGGTGGGCAGGGAGAAGATCTGATCGAAAGGCCAGCCAACCGGGGCTCATCTCTTCCCTGGGGAAATGAGGGAGTTCAAGGAAAGGGAATAACGAGCCAGGGACAAACACGTCCAGTAGCCGGGTTAGGTGGACGCCGATGGTGGCCTCCAGGGATGCTCCCTGGTGGATGGCCTCAGACACACCCACCGCACATTCCATGGGGGGAGGACTCAAGGTCCATGACTCTGTCGAACCCAGTGCCACTGCTCTCCCCAGGTCTAGGAACGCACACAGCCTCCTGGTGACACAGTCAGGCTCTGAGGACCAGCAACCACGTTAAGGAGTGAGGGCCAGGCTGTATGGAGGGACTGTGGGAGAGGGGACAGAGGGAGCTGGGAGGGTAGGAAACATGACCCTCTCGTTCCGGCACAAGGACCCAGGAGAAAGGAGAAATTGCAGGGGGACACGCACGCACGCACGCTCACACACAGTGGTGCACAGACACTGTGTCCTCACATACACACTCAAACAGCCGCACCCACAAGCTGACACACACACTCACTCAGGTGCACCCTCAGTCACCCACCCCCACACACACTCCACTCCCTCACATGTCCTGGCACACACAAGCTCACACAGCCACGCTCTGCGGGCATCTCTAGTGCCCTGACTCCCTAGGGCCCTCGTTTGGGCTCCCCAGACGACAAAGAGGCGGAGGCGTGCGGGAGGGGTGGTATGGTTCCTCAGGACTGGCAAGGCCCAGTCCATGCAGCAGTGTGCTGTCTATCCCATGACCACTGTGGTGCTGAGATTCCTGTTTCCACATGGGCTTAAGGCGTTTGCCCAAGGCCCTCTCTCCGCTGAAGACCCCACAAGGTAAGCACCACGAAGAGACACGAATCACTGGTCCCTGTCACAAGCTGAGACAGTTAGTCTCCAGGTGTCAGCCCACAAGACCCTTCCACACGTGAACAATAACCCCATAGGTAGACAGGGGCAGGATCAAAGCCGTGATTGCAACACCTTATCAGGGATTCCACAGGGCCCCACACTCCAGGTTGGAAAGAGCTTATCCAACTCCCTAAACTTTTGTTTTGTACATTACCATGGCTTCCAAGATCCTGAAACTTTATTTTATTTAAACTTATTTATTTATTTATTTATTTATTTATTTATTTATTTATTTATTTATTTATCTGACAGAGAGAGAGAGAGAGAGAGAGAGCGAGAGAGCACAAGCAGGGAAACAGCCGAGGGAGAGGGAGAGGCAGGCTTCCCGTCGAGCAGGGAGCCCGAAGCGGGGCTCGATCCCAGGAGCCTGGCTGCAGGACCTGAGCCGAAGGCAGACGCTTAAGCGTCTAGCCACCCAGGCGCCCCAAACCCCCTAAACTTGAACAGGAACGCAGCAACCCTTTGGGGGAGCTCTGTACACTTGCTGAATAAACTTTGCCCTGCTGCCCACCACTCCTCTTCTGGACTACATCTCCTTTCCACGACGCGGCATGACCGAGAACCCGGGCCCTGAGGGACCCACAGTCCTGGATCCCAGACTGCTGTCTCATCGGAGAGGACCACATCAGGAGTTCACTAGCGTTCTGGTTCCATGGCTCTGAACCACTTGTGTGTCCCTGGCCCTTCTGGATCTTCGTGTTCTTGTCTGTGTAAAGCGTCCCTCTTTGCCCGTGTTAGTCTGTCTTCCCGAACATGCCTTGGCGTGTCTTGGCCTGGCTGTGCCTGTGCCGTCAGGTCTCCCATCTCGCATCCGTGCTGAGCCCAGATAGGCAGAGCTGTGCCTCTAGGAGTGCTTTGGGCTTTGCGAGTCTCTGCTTGGCTACAGCTGCCGGGCTGTTGGCCTGCCAATGGGTTGGCGTAAGGGTTCCTGTCTCTGAGTCTGTCCACCTGGGAATTGGACCCCGTTTCATCCATTTCGGGGTCAGAATCCTCTCCTCCTCCGACGGGGGTGCGTTAGGAATCTCTGGTGAGTCCCGAGAAGTCCTTCACTTCCTGTACCGTAGGGTGGCGCAGTGACGCCTCCTTGGAAACAGAGGAAGGGCCAAGCTCCTCCTGCCGGGCAGCGAGGGGCTCACCAAAGGGTCCTCAGCCGCCCTGCTTAGGGCCAAAGGTCACTCATCGTTCTCCCTTTTCCCGCTTTCAACTACTTTGTGGCCTCAGTCTCTTGCACAGTGCGTAGATGTGGGCAGGTTTTCAAAGGCAGAACGTCCTGCTGCCCTCCCCATCTTGCTGTGTTGCCGCGTAGCCTGCTCCTGAGCAGGATCAACTGACGTCCGCCACTGTGGTACTTGGTTTCTGTGTAGCCCATGCCCCTTTCCATCCTCGATTCCTGCGTTACGTCCTCCTTTGCTGTCCGCTTCGTGTGTCTGGGAGACAGGCGGACATCTCTGGCACCACTGGATTGAGCTCCGCCAGGCCTCCGAGACCTTGTGCGTGAGCGAAGTACCCAAGGCACCGTCAGGGACATGCGGGGACCTCCAAGAGGTCCTTCCTGCCCCTTCGTTCTGAAATTCCTCTGCAAACGCTTGGCTGATCCCAACGCTAGGGACGCAGCCAATATTGCCACCTGCCGGCCCGGGGCACCTTGGGTCGGTAGAACTCCTGCGCCGGGCGGAACTCAGTGTTGACACCCTTGAGCCCTCCCCGACCCCGTTCACCCCATCACCACTGCTCTACCCTGGGGTTGCTTGCCCGCCTCTGGCTCTGTTAGCTTCCTACACATGGGTGCTCCCACCCATAGGCTTCCTCCTGGGAAGGGGCTGGCTTCCTCCACGGTAGACAGTGCTTTACCGATTCTACGCTGAACGCCCCTTCTTGGGGGCCCTCCCCACTCACAGTTGCAGGGAACACCCCAGCCTGGGGGAACCCAGGTTTGCCCATAGGTGGACTTGGTTGACGTAGTGGGCGAGGGGCCTGCTCCCGGGTGGGTGTCGTGCCTCCACTTCCCGTTCCCACAGCTAACAAGACCCAGCTCTGTGCATGCTGAGCAGACGATCCTACACGTGCCCCTGCTTGGATGCACTTGTCCTCCAGGCCACACAGGCAACGCAGCGTGGTTCCATAGGCAAATCCTGCTCTCCTGTTTCCTCTGCGAGTACTTTACGGGGATGCCTTGTATCTCAGGCTAGCCGTTTGACTTAAGGGTCTAGTGACCGGCTTCCTTTCAGCGGGTAGGACTCTGCTTATCTTAGAGCCACACACCCCCACCGCCACCCCACGGCCCTCTCCCTACCACCCTAGGCTCATCCTCTCACTCCTTCTCCTGATGCCTGGTGCATATTTTCTCGGGCGTCCTTGGCGACCATAAGCTTTACGTTACACTCTTTTTCCCTGAACGTGTTGAAGTTTATCACCCACTGCCTTCTGGCCACCGTCCATCCTAAGGGGAAGCTGGCTCTTCCTCCCACTGAGGAACCCCGGGGTGTGATGGGTCAGTCCCGCCTCTGTGGGCTGCCGAGAGGCCTGTCCTTGCCTTTGCACCAAAGACAAGAGCCCATTGGCCTGGGCATCCCTTTGGATCCTTCCTTCCACTAGGACTGCATTGGGCTCCTTGGATGTGCAGAGTCAGCATTGTCCGCAAAGTGGCAAAGCTTTATCACCTTAGGTCCTCATGCACTGGCTGCCTCTTCCTCTCTCCCACCTCTTCCTGGCATTCCCAATTTGTGCCTGCTGGTGGTCAGCATGAGCTGACCCCTCTCCCTCCCTCTCCCTCTCTCCCTTCCTCTCTCCCTGCAGAGTCTCTCCCTCCTCTCTCCCTCACCCTTCTGTGTCCCTCTCCCTCCTCTCTCCCTCCTCTCTCTTCTTCCCCCTCCCTCCTCCTCTACTTCTCCCCTCCTTTCCCTCTCTTCACCCTCTCCCTCTCCTCCCCCTCTCCCTTCTGTGTCCCTCTCCCTCCTCTCTCCCTCCTCTCTCTTCCTTCCCCTCCCTCCCTTTTCCTCCCTCCTCAGTCCTACTCTCCCTCTCTTCCCCCTCTTGCTCTCTTCCCCGTCTCCCATCACCTGGAGCCCCCAGCCTTCTCCATTTCCACGGCTCTGCTGCTTCTGGTGCAGTATTGCCTCAGGAGCTTCCTTCAGGGGCTCGAGCAACATGACAAGAGCTAGTGTAGTTAGGACTGTAGTGGTAACTCCAACGTCTGGGCTGTCTCAGGGACGGTGTTAGAAAATTTTGCTTCTCCCGCCATATGGCCTTTGGTTTTGCTCCCTTCCTCGTTTGCGTCGACAAGCAGATTTTGAAACACTGAAACGTGCTACCGCCAAAAGCCCTGCACTTTACCCCAAGGGGGACCCTCCTGCCCCTTTCCGGTTGAAATCCTCCAGGCGCCCAGACCCATTCCTTTTAAATGAGGCCCTCCCACAATGCAACACTAACCCTCGCGGCCTTGGCATCACCCACGCGGCCTTCCTGGCATTTTAGGCGGTGTCCCTCGGGCACCTCAATGTTCACCCAAGGTGGGGACCGCCATGAGGCGTGGGACTGTCCCGAAGGACCTGGTGAGTACCGGAGAAAGGGCACGTGTGCTGCCAATGCTCGCTGCCATATCCCCTCGCAGGCAGGTGGTCCACTCGGTGACAGACACAGCAGGAACATGCAGCCAGTGGGGGGACCAAAGGCAGTGGAGCTGCCCAGCAGCCTCAGCTCCTCAGGAAGGTGGATAAAAGCAGACTCCGTGGGCCATTCTGCTGGAGCTCTGACATCCTTGGCAGTTAGAGCAGGAGGGAAGGAGGACACGAGAGTCACCCAAGGAAGGAGAAAGCAAAGATGGGAAGAGAGCCAGACAGAGAAGGGTGTGGCAGAGGAAAGTACAGCGGGAGCAAGTCCTACCAGCGGCTTTGACGAAAGACTACCCCGAGTCACTGTGTAGGCTACATGGCCTGCCCATTGGCATGCCACCGAGTCCGAATCCCGGACCTCCCTGGGGCTGTGTTAGTAGCTCTGTAGGCACCGTGGGGTGGCCAGGGACCTTGGCTCTTTGCTAATTTGAGGCCAGTTATGTGTGTGTGTTTCCTCTCTTTTGAGGAGAGTCCGGGCGCGGAGGGGGTGAGGGAGGCAGCCCCTGCATCCTGGATCCTGGTGGGCGGCCCCCTGACACCCTTCGCCACCGTTCGGGTAAATGCGGGAAGGCCATGGGCACAGCGATCTGGCGGTGGTTGGAGCACCAGGTAATGATCCAGGGCTTTCCTTCAGGGTCACTAAGAAAGGGCCGGGTGAGGCTTCCGGGGGTCAGGGGGTCACCCTCTTGAGCCGTTGCATTGGAATTCCCCAGTGCCAGCAGCCTGGTCCCCCTGGACGGCCGGGAAAGGCAACACGAGCTGTGTGATATGAGGGACCTCAGGCTCATGGCCTGGCAGGTGATAGCCGGGAATAGACCAGGTTCCAGATGCGGAGGCCACCCCGGAGGAGGAGGCACACAGGCCGGCTCAGTGGCTGGTGCCTTGGGGGCCGAGGGGCGGGGGTCTGGGCGGGCACACGCTCCGCCCTGTCATTGTCCCTACGCTCCGTGCCCAGCGGCCTGGGCGTGACTCAGGGCTCCGTGTCACAAAGGCCGCATGCGTGGCGTCGCGTCACCGTCGCCCCGTGGCCATCTGGTCCCTAGCTCTTCTGCGCATGCCTTCACCAGCCTCCGGCCTCTTGGAGGCCTCTGCTTCCCGCCTCCAGTTGGGGGCGCCAGAGCTCCACCTGCCGGCCGCGTGCGGGAGCCAGGTGCTGGCTCCTCCAGCTCCTTCCCTCTGCTGCTGGCTCTGCTCCCTCAGGATCAGCACCACATGGAGAGCGCGGCGGGCTCCGGGCAAGGCGGGGCTGCCCTGCCATCCTGGAGCAGCTTGTTCCTGGAGGGGGGCCGTGAGGCGCCGGAGCCCTGCGCCCAGGCAGGCGCCTGGGGTGAGGCGGGGCCGCTGCAGGCCCTAGGTGCCGGGGGGATGGGCGCAGAGGCTGTGCTGGGTGCGGAAGCCCAGCAGGGCAGAGAGCAGGCCGGCCCCGGGGACGAGTTGGTGCTGGTGGTGGAGGATATCATGGCGGTGGTGGAGGTCGTGGCCGTGGAAGACCAGGAGGCGGTGCAAGCACAGCAGGACGAGCAGCTGCAGCAGCTGCAGCAGGGGGAGTCAGGGCTGGGTCCGGAGACAGCCGGCGCCCCACTTGCCGCGCTGGAGATGGTTCAGTTCGCGCTCAGCTCTGTTGATGCCCAAGCTACCAGGGCCTACTTGCGGCTCAAGCGCAGGATGAATCAGAAGCAGAGTTCTCACCTGGCTCGAAGAAGGGCCATCATCCAGCGCATCCCTGGCTTCTGGGCCCAGGCGGTATCCTTCCTCCTGCTGGGCTTGGGTTTGTCTGCGGTGGAGGACCACTGGGAGGAAGGGACCAGCAGAGGCTCTGCCAGGGGCAGGAGCGCTGGGGGAAAGGGTCCCCGGCCCCTCTCCACCCCCAGTGGGAGTGGGTACCCCGTCCCTATAAGGCGCAGCACAGGGGCGTGGGCCTTGAAGGTGGGGGGAAGGCAAGGGCTGAGGCTTGTGGAGACCACGTCTGAGCAGAAGCTGCGGGCAAATGCTCTGGGACTGCAGGGAGCACTCCCAACACTCTCCCAGGTGTCATGGAGCACATGTCCACACCCTGCATGTCTAGTGTAGTTCTACCCTTGGCTCGGAGCAGGTCCTGGAAGGAAACGTCCTGCCGGCTGCGTGGGGCATGCCCATTGAGAGGCAGGCCACCCCCTTCCCTGTCCTTCAGAGCCTGTGTTCTTTTCTAAAGAGTACAGTGCCCACCCACTGCTGCGTCCTCATGCGGCTTCCAGAGTCATTCAGCAGGCCGCCACGCTTCCCCGTACATCAGAAACCCAGACACGCTGTATGCGGTGCTGCAAACTGTCTCCTCAGGCCCTACACAGCCAGGCTGCGGCCCCATGCCCAGGCGCCCCCCCACCCCCGTTTCCTCCCTCCGTGTCTCTCCCCTCTATGTGCGTCCCACCCTCTCCCTCGCTCCCCTCTGCCCTCCCTCTGTGTCCCTTCCTCCTGTGTGGGTATCTCTGTCTCTGTCTCTCCTTTGCTTTCCCTCCCGTTGCCACCCAACCCCTTTCCCTCCCTCTCTCGCTGAACCTAACGGGCCCTCCCTTTGCCCTGTGGGTGTGCAGCCAGGCTAAGGGAGATGAGTGGCCCCATTGTGGGCGCAGAAGGCCCCTCCAGGACACAGGCCTGCAGGCCAACACATAAGCAAACACAGCCCTGAGAGCGCGACCGACCACATCTGGACACCCAAAGCAGTCACTGCCTGCCTGCCAAACACACAGGCCAGGGTGACGACGGTGGAAGGGAGAACAGGCAGGCCCTTGACCTTGTCCTGCCGGGCGCAGACCCTCTCGGAGGCACTGGAAGCCAAGGCACCTGCTGGTATTGAGCAGCTGTGATGAAAGTGCACGAGCTGAGTGGCTTGGGAGGGCAGCAGGGCCTGGTGGTTCTACACGTGCCCTGTTTGGGGCCCTTCCTCTCACCGGGAAGGGCTGGGTTGGTCCTGGCTCTCCTTCCATAGCGCTGAAGGCGAGGATCCTTGACCCAAGGCAGATCCTGAATCACCCCCAGATATCAGCCATGACGGGTGCCCAGGACAAAGATGTGCTCAGCTACATGACCGATTTGGAGGTCAGCGCTGGGAGTGGGTGGCGGGGGTAGGACCACTGGGAGTGGAATCTGGGCAGGAGAGGGCCCGGCAGTATTGTTCAGCGGGACATGCAGGGAGCATCTCGGGACCCGTGGAGGACAAGTCCCCTTCCCCTCGTCTTTCTTTTATGTTGCAGGTGGAGGAACTGGGCCGTCCCAAGGACCACAGCACGTTGATGTTTTTCTTTGGGAACAACCCCT
This sequence comes from Ursus arctos, assembly GCF_023065955.2. Taxonomy (NCBI): domain Eukaryota; kingdom Metazoa; phylum Chordata; class Mammalia; order Carnivora; family Ursidae; genus Ursus; species Ursus arctos. The sequence continues at coordinate 16,523 of NW_026622837.1, read as the reverse complement.
ACTTCCAGAACAAAGTGATCCTTAAGGAGTATCACCTTAGCATTGCCGGTAGGAGTGGGCTAGAGCTTCGAGGGTGCCGGGGGTGGGCCGGCGGGGGCAGGTGGGCACTCGGGAGGAGCAGGGGGTGTGTAGGGACTCAAGTGGAAGCCAGAGCCGGCACAGGAGGGAGAGAGGCTGAGAGGAGAGCGGGAGAGAGGGCCACAGGGTGTGGGTCCTAGGCAGTGCAGAGCCTCCCCTGAATTTTCCCTTCCTGCAGGATACAGGGCGACTCGGTCCACTCCAGTGCAGTGGTTCTGGGATGAAGAACGTGGAGCTCCCAGCCCAAGACTCGACACCACCAGCCTTACCTTCTTCAAGTGGTTGTGCGACCCCAGCTGCCCAGGGTCTAACAAGATTGCCGAGGTGGGGCCGCTGAGGCCTTCATTAGCATTGGTGATGGCAATGGGGGCAGCCTGGGAAGGGGGCCCGGGCCCCGTGCTCACCTTGGCGGTTTCCCCTACCAGATCATCATCGAGGACCTGTGGCGCAATCCCTTGCGGTACTACCTGAGGCAGGGAGGCAGCCGAAGACACTGAGCAGACAGGAGGACCTGTCGGTGAGTAGCCGGGCCACTGCGTCCTGAAATATGTGTGGGAGGTGCCAGGGCACAGTCGGGTTTGGGACTCAGTTTGGAAACTGAGGCTCAGAGGACCCGGGGCCCCGGATCACCCAGGGAGCGGCTGGAGGGAGAGTAGGGACCCTGGCGAGGGAACTCAGGGCACACACCCAGGGCAGGGTGTCCACTGGGGCAAGTTCATCCGGTGAGCCAGGTGTGAGCCAGAAAGTCTCAGGTCGTTCGGGGGAAGCAAGGCTCCTCCACCCCATTTCTCTGAACACTCACCCATGGCCGTCCGCCGGGTCCTCAGTTCTCCTGCTGGCTTTTCAGGTGGGGACAGTCTGCCAAATTTTGGGAGTGGGGCTCCCTTGTCCCGAGACGCTCCGACGTCCCTCCGTGTTACGGACCACCCCGTGGCCTCCCACAGCCACACGGCCATTCTTGGCAATGGTACTAGGCCATCTGGAGGAGGGTGGTGAAGCCCTAGAGGAGGAGGAAGCGGGATCCCACAAGGACAGGGCCCTCGGTCACCACCGCCTTAGATTCCTCGGCATGAGGCAGTGTCACGAACACCTCCCTTGTGCGTCCGTGTGTCGTGTGTTTGTGTGTGTGTGTCGCGGGCACGGCAGCTGTGCGGACGTGGACACCGCAGAGCATCAGAGTTGGACCAACGAGAAGCAGTGGAGGAGGCGTCCAGCGTTGTGAGAGACGGGTGGACGAGTCTACGTGGTGCTCTGCCCGCACAGGACAGACGTGGGGGAACAGATCTTCAGGGCCAGCTCTAGAGAGTGTCCAGCACCCAGATCGCCAGGGATGGCGGGCGAGTCATAAACAAGTTCAGAAGCCCTATGTGTCTGTGTGTGGATGTGTATGGGGGACCCAGCACACGGCCAGTAGGAGATCAGCCCTGGCCTGTGGGATTCCGTGTGTGCGGGGGCTGTAAGGCACGGGGGCAGGGCAGGGCAGGGCTTGGTTGTGGAGAGACCACCACTCTTGCTCGGCAGGTCAGGGAGAAGGACGGGAAAGGGCACACCTCTCTACATGGGAGCCGTGTTCTTCAGGGCAGGGGAAGGGGCGTGCCGAGCGGGGCACTCGTGGCCCGGTGGCTCTGCTACCGCCCCGTTCACCCCGCTTGGAGAGCTTCTCCCTGTACCCTTGCTCCTGGAAGCGTGCCCCGCATTGCTGTGATGCCGTCCCGTGCATGCTTCCTCTAGTCAGGATCACCACAAAACCACGTGTCCCTGGAGGACTAAGGAGGCGGTTCCTCAGGGTCCCTCACGGTCCCTCCAAACCCACGTCCTGTCCTCTGCACCACCCACCCACAGGCGTGCGTGCATGCGTGTGTGTATGCCTACCCACCCGTGTGTGCCTCTGGTTGGAGACTGTGTGTGTATTGTGTGTTTCTCATTTTACACAAGCACAGGTGCGTGTACTAGAGTGGTCAAGGGTGCATACCTCTGTGTCTGCCCACTTGTGTGCCTGTGTGAATTTTCTCTCTGTGTGTTTTTTTTTAAAGAACTTATTTATTTATTTAACCGACAGAGAGACAGCGAGAGCGGGAACACAGGCAGGGTGGTGGAGAGGTAGGAGCAGGCTCCCAGAGGACGAGCCTGATGTGGGGCTCGATCCGAGAACGCCGCGAGATCACCCTGAGCCGCAGGCAGACGCTTAATGACTGAGCCACCCAGGCGCCCCTGTCTCTTTGGGTTTTTGTATGCATGGATACCTGTGTGTCTATGTTTGTCTGTGTGTCTCTGTCAGCCAGATGGTTTGGGGAGAATTGTGTATGCTTCAACGCAGAAGTCCGTGTATGTTCATTGGGTGTGTTCCCCATGCCTGTGTGCAAGGCCCACTGTGAGGCCCACTGTGTATGCCTGGAAGAAAATGACCCTGGGTGTTTCTGTGTATTTGTTGTGTATGTGTGTGTTGTGGGACCACGTTTGTGAGCTTGCTATGGCGGTGCCGTGTGTACATGGCTCTGCCACAGACCTAGTGTGAGTGCTGTGTGTTTGAGTGTGTGTGTGTGTGCTTGTGTGAGGCTCATTGTGTATGCTTCTAAGAAAAAGATCATGGGTGTTTGTGTATGTTTTTTGTTTACGTGTGTACTGTGGGGGCCACGTTTGTGAGTTTGTATGGCAGTGCGCAATGATGATGCCTCTGCCACAGCCCTAGTGTGAGTGCTGTGTGTGTGTGTGTGTGTGTGTGTGTGCCCCTGTGTGGATGCCTGTAGGAAAAAAACCAAGGGTGTTGGTTTGTGTTGTTTATGTGTGTGTTGTGGGGCCACGTTTGTGACTTTGCTGTGGAGGTACCACGTGTGGATACCTCTGCCGGAGACCTAGTGTGAGTGCTGTATGTGCGTAGTGTGTGTGTGTGTGTGTGTGTGTGTGTGTGTGTGTCTCTGTGTTTGGGGGAAGCCCACTCTGTATGCCTGTAAGAAAAAGTGGATGGGTGTTTGTGTGTGTTTCTTGTGTATGTGTGTGTCGGTACCACGTTTGTGAGTATGTTAGGGCAGTGCCAAGTGTTGATGGCTCTGCTGGAGACCCAGTGTGAGTGCTGTGTTGTGAGTGTGACAGTGTATGTGTGTGTGTGTGTGTGTGTGTGTGTGTGTGAAGCCATCTCCATGTCGGAGAGACTGACACCATGTCCATGTGTGTGTTGTGCATGCTTCCATGAGTACGCGTGAGTGCTCGTGTCTCCACGTGTTTGTAGCACATGCGTGAGAGGGGTGTGTGTGTGGACACCGTGCATGCCTGTTTGTCAAGAGTGTGTGTGTGTGTGTTGCATATTCCAGTGTCTGCATGAGCACACGCATGTCCCAGTGTGGTTGTAGGCCCTGTTTGGTGAAGGAGGGGGACCTCGAGGTTTCTAGCTCTGCTGACTAAGGAGAAAGGGGCCAGTGGCAGAGTGCAGCCATGTCCCTCCTGACACACAGGCGTCGTGGGCATTCCTTGGGTATTAAGGGGTGTGTCTACCCCTGGATGCCACACGCAGAGTGGCCAAGGGAAGCAGGGAGGGGTGGGAGCTGGCAGGCGTATGTCAAGCCACCTCCCATCTGTGCTGCCGGCACGGCCGGTCCCAGCTGTGGGAATCACCGTGAGGTTTCAGCATGTGCTACAGAGGGGCTAAGAACTTGTGCCCCGATTTGCGCTGTCAGCCAAGGGTCCCAAGGAGTAAGTAAGTCCCCACTGGCAGTACGTTTCTGCAGAGGAAAGAGTCCTCAGGGAGTGCTCCTCCTGGCCGAAGGGCTGTCCCGGTGTCCGATGAGCTCCATGTTGGGGCGGTCATCTCTGCCTCCTGTGGACCAGGTGCAGAAGAGGGAAAGGAGAGGAGGTGGACCCTCAAGGCCCATGTTTCCTGCCTCACTGAGGGCCACCTAGCTTGCTGCTCATGAGCCCACAGGGCCTTCCCAAATCAACAAGTCTCACCACCCCTGAGCTCGCTCCCACCACCAGCACGCCCCCAAGGACACACTTCCCCAGGTGACGTTCCCCACTACCTCTGCCACAACTGGGCGTAGGACCTCGCAACGAGGGCCCCAGCTCCATCTTCCTGTTGCCCATCAGTGGTCCCTGCGTGAGCCTTCCAGCGGGCCCTGGGCTGAAATGCTGACAGCTCAGCCTCTTTGAACTCTTGGCCTCACGTCCTTGGGGAACTCTCTTCCTTCCTGCCTGTGGGAGCAGCTAGCTGTAGGTAGAGGAGGGATTCGTTCTTCGGGCTCAGGAAACCCTGCTGGGCCCATGGCCCCATGTCCGGAACAGCACTAGGTGGCACGACTGTGTGGCAGTGTTGGGGATCTGAAGCTTGATACACTCCTCGGAGACATAGAAGGGAGGTGGAGAGCCGCAATGCTGTGGGCCCAGGGAGGTTCCCTTGAGCCCCTGGAAAGGCTGTTCCCTCATACGCGTCTTCCCGGCTCCTTGAAACTTAATCGAGGAACAGCCTGGCAGCTCCCACGGTCCGGTCCCTAGGATTCTTCCCGTCCTCAGGGTGGAAGGGAAGTCCCAGGAAACCTGCTGGTCGCAGGGGGTCGGCCAGCATGCCTCTGGCCCAGATGTCCCCAGGAAGGGCCAGCCCACCGTGCCTGTTTTCCCTGGAACCTTCTGGGCCTCGTTGGGCTTTCAGGAAGGACCTCCCTGCTCTAAAGGGGAGAGGAAAGGCTGGACGGTAGCCCTGAACCACGTGCCCTGTGCCGCCAGAGCACAGGCGCCGTGCTGCCTTGGCCATGTGGAAGTCCCGCCTTCCATGGAATGAGGTGGGGACGATTGGACGCATGCATCAGCTGCCAGGGAGTAAGCCTTACGTTGCCACGCCTTCTCCAGGGCGTGGCTCGTGCGGCACTTTGCCGGCTGCGAGGACTCAGGGGGTGTGGAAGAAGGCCTTACTTTTCGGTCAGACCTGGAGAGACTGGCTTGCATTGGCACCAAACCAACTGCCCAAGCCTACTGTGCTGGCTCAGAAGCACACTCTGGGGGTCCTCTCACCACGTTTGCGAGCCAGCCCCGGGGCCGTGGTGTCCCGGCCTGATGTTCTGCTCACGGTCTGACCCGACGGGCATGGACGGGGCAAGGCTAGGAAGGGTACGTTCTCCTCTGCAGGCCAGATGAGCCGGGAACCCATTCCCATGGCATTCGCGGTGTTGGCAGAATGCAACACAAGACGCTCTGTGTCTAGTAGGAAAGGCGTGTGCATTCCTGCTACGTGTGTCCTGGGTGCCGTCCTCAGCTCCTTGCCGCCTGGCCTCCCTAACAGCAGACAGACAGGTGGCTCCAGGCCAGCAGATGGCATCACCTGGCACCCTCTTAACAGGGTTCACCCAGACATCCTCTTCAGGGTCCCCATTGCTCTATGCTTGTGGCTTCTCTAAGGGTCAGTTTCTCTGTCCTCCAGGGCAAACACACTGCGTGTCTGCTTGCGTGGTTGTTGCGTGAGTGTGCTGCTGTGGGAGCCCGCTTGGGACCTTTTCCAGGGTCACCTGACTGGGTGCCAGTCACAGAGGGGGACAGGGCTTTTATGCCCAGGGAAAAGAGCTGCTCAGAGGGGTGAATGCATCTTCTGTCCTGAAGTCCTTCTCCCCTAGAGACCGTGTGGCCAGCGAGGAGCCAGAGAAAGAGCACCTGAACACAAAGACTTAGAGGAAGACGGAAAGGTGAGGAAGAAGAAAGGACAGGCACACAGATGGAACCAACACTCTTTGTCACTCTTCTCCTGAGTAGCAAAGGACATGGGCTGGAACAAACTGTGGCCACACTTTCCCCCCCCCCACTCTGGCCTGGCAGACAGCATCGGGGCACCTGTGTCCTGGAATTGCCCTAGATTCTCCGGGGCATGGGCTGACGCTTTCCACACACACTGGTCCAGGGCTCTCGGGGGTGTGTACCGTGTCCTGAGTCCTAGAGGAGTCTATTCGGGTAGGCGAGGGACAGCCTGGCATTGCCTGGCTTCAAATACCAGGCGGAGGGCCCCCCGGGAGGAAGCGGCGGGAGGGGTGAAGGTGGAGGTGTGTCCCGGAGGGACTGCAGGCGGGGGCGCCGCAGCTGGCTCCCTGAGTGGTGCCTGCAGCTCGAGGGGCGGGGCCCTGCGTGGCCACGCCCACCAGCCGTTACCTGATTGGACGCGGGGTTCTCCCTCGTCCTGGGCCAGCCCAGGAGTCAGTCCCACCAAGGCCGCACACGTGATACAGCGTCATCCTGGGGCGTCACAGCATGCCCGCTATCCCTTGTGCGCATGCGTTCAGCGGCCCACGGCCTCTGGGAGGACGCTGCCTCCCGCAAACGACTAAGGGCGCCGGAGCTCCACCTGCCCGACCGTTTGCGGGAGCCACGTGCTCTCACCTCCAGCTCCTCTCCGCTGCTGGCTCTGCGCGCTCACGACCAGGACCACATGGAGAGCGCGGCGGGCTCCGGGGAAGGCGGGGCTGCCCCGCCGTCCTGCACCACCTTGGCCCTGGAGGGGGGCCGTGAGGCGTCGGGGCCCCACGCCCAGGCAGGCGCCTGGGGGGAGGCAGGGCCGCTGCAGGCCCTAGGTGCCGCCGGGATGGGCGCAGAGGCTGTGTTGGGTGCTGAGGCCCAGCAGGGCAGAGAGCAGGCCAGCCCCGGGAACGAGTTGGTGCTGGTGGTGGATATCATGGTAGCGCTGGACCCTGGTGTAGAGGAGGTTGAAGGGGAGCACACTGTAGAGGAATCAGAGGAGGAGGAGGACAAGGAGGCTGAGCAGGAAGCCAAAGTTGCGGTGGAGTCTCAGGACACAGTCAAGTCTGAGGAAGAGGAGAAAGCTGAAGTGGTGGAACGGCCTGAAGAGGCTGAGGAAGGGGAGGCTGTTGAGGATGAGAAGGAGGACACTGAGGAGGGGGCTGTTGCGGAAGAGTCTGAGATATACCTCCAAGAGGTTACGGAGGTGGGGGAGGAAGCTGATGAGGGAAATGAGAAGTCCACGGAGAAAGAGCATGAGGAGGCGGAGAAGGCTGAGGAGGATTCTGTGGTCGGAGCATCTGAGGCCAAGGAGGAGGAGGCTAAGAAGGAGGAGGACGCAGATGGTGAAGAGCAGGTGGCTGAGGAAGAGGAGGCCGAGGAGTGGGAGCAGCCTGAGGAAGGGGAGAAGGCTGAAGAGGCTGAGGAGGTGGCTGTGCAGGAGGAGGCCAGGGAGGAGGGCCAGAAGGAGGAAGAGGCGCAGGAGAAGCAGGAAGGGGAAGAACAGCCAGAGGCACGGCGGGGTCCATCCCTGTCCCCGCTCGAGGCTCTAGGGGCCCTGCAGTCCGAGCTGGAGCCCGTGAATAAGCAAGCCAGCAGGTCCTACTCTCGGCTCAAGCTCAAGTCATGTCAGAGGCGGCAGCGTCACCTGGAACACCGAAGCGCCATTATCCGGGGCATCCCTGGCTTCTGGGCCAAGGCTGTATCCTTCATGCTGTCACTGAGGGATTCCGATGTGTCTGGGCCAGTGCATGAGGAACGAGAGGGAGGGGGCTGTTGACTACCAACATGCATCATGGGGGGGAAGCCCCCTCACGCCCCGCAGCATTGGAGAGGACACGCTCATGCCGTGGGGATCAAGACAGCCTGGAAATCCTGGTTCCGGTTGGGCGTGGGGGCCGCAGGGTGCTCTCGGTGTCGCACGAGGCACTGAAACTCCGCTGGGCATCTAGGAGCACTGGTTCGGGTCAGAGTCAGGAATAGCAGCAGGGTGTCTTCACCCAAAACACATTCACACCAAGCTCGGGTTCCCCTGGGTAGAATGCTGCAGGCAAGGGGTGGTGAGAGCCCACCCGGTCAGCCTGAGGCAGGAATGTGTGCTGTCCGGGAACGCGCTAGTTCTGCCTAGCCATCATCACAGGAGGTAGAGCTGTGGAGGGGGTGTGGGGCGGGAGGGGTGTCTCTCAGGGTGCCAGCTGCCTGTATCCGTGCTGAGATATGTAGCACCACGGGGCGCCGTGGTCCTTGAGGCAGCCGGGGCGGAGGCAGTGGGACCCCGCGGCGGAGAGGGGAGACAGTGCCCGGTTGCTGTCCAGACTCGCTCTGTTGCTGTAGCTCTTTCATCTCCAGCCCTCGGAGCTCCTTGACCGAAAGCAGTTTGTGAACCACCCGCAGATGTCAGCCATGATCAGTGAGCAAGATGAAGGCATACTTGGCTACCTGACGGATTTGAAGGTCTGGCCCGGGAGACTGAGGCCGGGGTGGGGGACAGGAGAGGAGAGGGTGGCCAAAGTGAGTCCTCCCCCAAGTCAGGAGGGTCAAGGGCTGCTGGACAGAGCTTTCACCCCTCTGCCCCACTTTCCCGCCGGGCAGGTGGAGGAACTGCGGTTTCCCCGTGAGTGCCGCCACATCCTGCTCTTCTTTCGCAAGAACTCCTACTTCCGGAATGAAGTGGTTGTGAAGGAGTATGTCGTCAGCGCTGCTGGTAAGAGGCCGCTGTCTGGATGGGCGGTGGCAGGTGGAGGAGGGCGGGTTGCCTTCCCCGACTCATTACCCAGCACCCTCTCACACACTCGTCTTCCTGCAGGGTACGGGCCATCTCATTCCCCTCCCATCCAGTGGCACCAGGATTTCGAACGAGAGGCCCACAGCCGCAGGCACCACAACAGCAGCCTTAACTTCTTCAACTGGTTCTCTGACCACAGCTTTGCCGGGGCTAGCAGGATAGCTGAGGTGGGGCCCTGTGACACACAGCGTAAATGACCTTGCTGGCTTCTCCAGCTGCTTGGGATGGACACCTGAGCCCCGCCCCCGTTTCTCCTGCCAGATCATCATGGACGACCTGTGGCCCAATCCCCTGTAGTATTATGTGAGCAAGAAGGCAGCAGGAGAGGGAACTGAGAGGACGACAGGTGAGGAGCCCAGGGCGTGGGCGCCGAGACGTGTGCTGTCGGGACCCCTGGGCGCTGGGCTACACAAAGGAAGACACTGAGGTTCACAGGAACACTCCGAGACAGCGACCCCGGGACAAAGCACGTCACCCTGACATGGAACGTGGGGAGGTGCAGTGCCAAACGGGTTGTGCCTGGGGAAGCTTGAGGCAGGCGAGGCCACGCAGCGTCATGGAGCAGAGCCGGAGAAGCAAAGCCGGCTCAGCGGCCGCACTTGCGGCAACTGTCATTCTGTGGCCCGTGGACGGCAGCCTCAGGTCTGCGAGCAGCGCATTACAAGGGTGACCAGAGGCACCCTTGGCCCAAATGTCTGGGTGTCCTGGTGCAAAGCCGCACCCCGCCTTCCCGTCCCTTCTCTGTGTTGATCACCACAGTTGTCCCCTTAAATTCTGGAGGAATCTCCTTTGCCAAGCCCACTGGCCCGCGGGCAGTCATGAAGGAGCACGCTCGTTAATACGTGGCTGGAGGAAACCTAAAGCGATCACAGTCGGGGGCAGGGGCTTGGCCAGGGAAGAATGAACGCCATTCCCGACAAGAACCTTGAAACCCTCAAGCAACCTTAAGTATGGCCCAGTGAAGATACCCACTGCTCTCCTCCTGTGTACATGTGCACGTGTGTCCCCGCGTGCGTGCTTGTGCGTGTGCGTGTGTGTGTGTGTGTGTGCCATCTCGTCTAGGGAGCTTCATGATGTTGAAGTGAGGATGAGGACCATCGCACTTGACGGAAAGCAGTCCGGAAACTTCAGAAGGAGCCGAAGGGTCAACCCGCTTCCTCTCTGCAGGAAATAACTGAAGACAGGTGCCGGGGTGAAACACGGCCTGTTGAGGCCCCGGGAGCCCTGGAGAAATATCGAAATGTAAATAAACAACGTCAAGTGTGTTTCCGTGTGTGTCTGTGTGTGTGTGTGTGTGTGTGTGTCTGTGTGCTCTGGCACACGCACTCTTCCTCCTGGAAGGGGCTCCAGGGGACTCACTGAACACAGCAACTGCATGTCGGTGTTTTCCTTCTGCGCCTTGGCTTCCCCAGTCTGTGGATCGGCCTGTCCTGTAGGCTTGCCCACAGGGCTAGGACACACATGGTCTGGGACTGCATCCCAGGGGGCAGAGGTACCGTTCCCCCAGGCCCAATGGGGCTGGGCAGGGAGAAGACCTGATCGAAAGGCCAGCCAACCGGGGCTCATCTCTTCCCTGGGGAAATGAGGGAGTTCAAGGAAAGGGAATAACGAGCCAGGGACAAACACGTCCAGTAGCCAGGTTAGGTGGACGCCGATGGTGGCCTCCAGGGATGCTCCCTGGTGGATGGCCTCAGACACACCCACCGCACATTCCATGGGGGGAGGACTCAAGGTCCATGACTCTGTCGAACCCAGTGCCACTGGTCTCCCCAGGTCTAGGAACGCACACAGCCTCCTGGTGACACAGTCAGGCTCTGAGGACCAGCAACCACGTTAAGGAGTGAGGGCCAGGCTGTATGGAGGGACTGTGGGAGAGGGGACAGAGGGAGCTGGGAGGGTAGGAAACATGACCCTCTCATTCCGGCACAAGGGCCCAGGAGAAAGGAGAAATTGCAGGGGGACACACACACACGCATGCTCACACACAGTGGTGCACAGACACTGCGTCCTCACACACACACTCAAACAGCCGCACCCACAAGCTGACACACACACTCACTCAGGTGCACCCTCAGTCACCCACCCCCACACACACTCCACTCCCTCACATGTCCTGGCACACACAAGCTCACACAGCCACGCTCTGCGGGCATCTCTAGTGCCCTGACTCCCTAGGGCCCTCGTTTGGGCTCCCCCAGACGACAAAGAGGCGGAGGCGTGCGGGAGGGGTGGTATGGTTCCTCAGGACTGGCAAGGCCCAGTCCATGCAGCAGTGTGCTTTCTATCCCATGACCATTGTGGTGCTGAGATTCCTGTTTCCACATGTGCTTAAGGCGTTTGCCCAAGGCCCTCTCTCCGCTGAAGACCCCACAAGGTAAGCACCACCAAGAGGCACGAATCACTGGTCCCTGTCACAAGCTGAGACAGTTAGTCTCCAGGTGTCAGCCCACAAGACCCTTCCACACGTGAACAATAACCCCATAGGTAGACAGGGGCAGGATCAAAGCCGTGATTGCAACACCTTATCAGGGATTGCACAGGGCCCCACACTCCAGGTTGGAAAGAGCTTATCCAACTCCCTAAACTTTTGTTTTGTACATTACCATGGCTTCCAAGATCCTGAAACTTTATTTTATTTAAACTTATTTATTTATTTATTTATTTATTTATTTATTTATTTATTTATTTATCTGACAGAGAGAGAGAGAGAGAGAGAGAGAGAGCACAAGCAGGGAAACAGCCGAGGGAGAGGGAGAGTCAGGTTTCCCGTCGAGCAGGGAGCCCGAAGCGGGGCTCGATCCCAGCAGCCTGGCTGCAGGACCTGAGCCAAAGGCAGACGCTTAAGCGTCTAGCCACCCAGGCGCCCCAAACCCCCTAAACTTGAACAGGAACGCAGCAACCCTTTGGGGGAGCTCTCTACGCTTGCTGAATAAACTTTGCCCTGCTGCCCACCACTCCTCTTCTGGACTACATCTCCTTTCCACGACGCGGCATGACCGAGAACCCGGGCACTGAGGGACCCACATTCCTCGATCCAGACTGCTGTCTCATCGGAGAGGACCACATCAGGAGTTCACTAGCGTTCTGGTTCCATGGCTCTGAACCACTTGTGTGTTCCTGGCCCTTCTGGATCTTCGTGTTCTTGTCTGTGTAAAGTGTCCCTCTTTGCCCGTGTTAGTCTGTCTTCCCGAACATGCCTTGGCGTGTCTTGGCCTGGCTGTGCCTGTGCCGTCAGGTCTCCCATCTCGCATCCGTGCTGAGCCCAGATAGGCACAGCTGTGCCTCTAGGAGTGCTTTGGGCTTTGCGAGTCTCTGCTTGGCTACAGCTGCCGGGCTGTTGGCCTGCCAATGGGTTTCCGTAAGGGTTCCTGTCTCTGAGTCTGTCCACCTTTGAATTGGACCCCGTTTCATCCATTTCGGGGTCAGAATCCTCTCCTCCTCCGACGGGGGCACGTTAGGAATCTCTGGTGAGTCCCGAGAAGTCCTTCACTTCCTGTACCGTAGGGTGGCGCAGTGACGCCTCCTTGGAAACAGAGGAAGGGCCAAGCTCCTCCTGCCGGGCAGCGAGGGGCTCACCAAAGGGTCCTCAGCCGCCCCGCTTAGGGCCGAAGGTCACTCATCGTTCTCCCTTTTCCCGCTTTCAACTACTTTGTGGCCTCAGTCTCTTGCACAGTGCGTAGATGTGGGCAGGTTTTCAAAGGCAGAACGTCCTGCTGCCGTCCCCATCTTGCTGTGTTGCCGCGTAGCCTGCTCCTGAGCAGGACCGACTGACGTCCGCCACTGTGGTACTTGGTTTCTGTGTAGCCCATGCCCCTTTCCATCCTCGATTCCTGCGTTACGTCCTCCTTTGCTGTACGCTTCGTGTGTCTGGGAGACAGGCGGACATCTCTGGCACCACTGGATCGAGCTCCGCTAGGCCTCCGAGACCTTGTGCGTGAGCGAGGTACCCAAGGCACCGTCACGGACATGCGGGGACCTCCAAGAGGTCCTTCCTGCCCCTTCGTTCTGAAATTCCTCTGCAAACGCTTGGCTGATCCCAACGCTAGGGACGCAGCCAATATTGCCACCTGCCGGCCCGGGGCACCTTGGGTCGGTAGAACTCCTGCGCCGGGCGGAACTCAGTGTTGACACCCTTGAGCCCTCCCCGACCCCGTTCACCCCGTCACCACTGCTCTACCCTGGGGTTGCTTGCCCGCCTCTGGCTCTGTTAGCTTCCTACACATGGGTGCTCCCACCCATAGGCTTTCTCCTGGGAAGGGGCTGGCTTCCTCCACGGTAGACAGTGCTTTACCGATTCTACGCTGAACGCCCCTTCTTGGGGGCCCTCCCCACTCACAGTTGCAGGGAACACCCCAGCCTGGGAGAACCTAGGTTTGCCCATACGTGGACTTGGTTGACGTAGTGGGCGAGGGGCCTGCTCCCGGGTGGGTGTCGTGCCTCCACTTCACGTTCCCACAGCTTCCAAGACCCAGCTCTGTGCATGCTGAGCCGACGATCCTACCCATGCCCCTGCTTGGATGCACTTGTCCTTCAGGCCACACAGGCAACGCAGCGTGGTTCCATAGGCAAATCCTGCTCTCCTGTTTCCTCTGCGAGTACTTTACGGGGATGCCTTGTATCTCAGGCTAGCCCTTGGACTTAAGGGTCTAGTGACCGGCTTCCTTTCAGCGGGTAGGACTCTGCTTATCTTAGAGCCACACACCCCCACCGCCACCCCACGGCCCTCTCCCTACCACCCTAGGCTCATCCTCTCACTCCTTCTCCTGATGCCTGGTGCATATTTTCTCGGGCGTCCTTGGCGACCATAACCTTTACGTTACACTCTTTTTCCCTGAACGTGTTGAAGGTTATCACCCACTGCCTTCTGGCCACCGTCCATCCTAAGGGGAAGCTGGCTCTTCCTCTCACTGAGGAACCCCGGGGTGTGATGGGTCAGTCCCGCCTCTGTGGGCTGCCGAGAGGCCTGTCCTTGCCTTTGCACCAAAGACAAGAGCCCATTGGCCTGGGCATCCCTTTGGATCCTTCCTTCCACTAGGACTGCATTGGGCTCCTTGGATGTGCAGAGTCAGCATTGTCCGCAAAGTGGCAAAGCTTTATCACCTTAGGTCCTCATGCACTGGCTGCCTCTTCCTCTCTCCCACCTCTTCCTGGCATTCCCAATTTGTGCCTGCTGGTGGTCAGCATGAGCTGACCCCTCTCCCTCCCTCTCCCTCTCTCCCTTCCTCTCTCCCTGCAGAGTCTCTCCCTCCTCTCTCCCTCTTCCTTTCCCTCTCTTCTCCTCTCCATCCCTCCTCTCCCTCTCCCTCCTCTCTCCCTCACCCTTCTGTGTCCCTCTCCCTCCTCTCTCCCTCCTCTCTCTTCTTCCCCCTCCCTCCTCCTCTACTTCTCCCCTTCTTTCCCTCTCTTCACCCTCTCCCTCTCCTCCCCCTCTCCCTTCTGTGTCCCTCTCCCTCCTCTCTCCCTCCTCTCTCTTCCTTCCCCTCCCTCCCTTTTCCTCCCTCCTCAGTCCTACTCTCCCTCTCTTCCCCCTCTTGCTCTCTTCCCCGTCTCCCATCACCTGGAGCCCCCAGCCTTCTCCATTTCCACGGCTCTGCTGCTTCTGGTGCAGTATTGCCTCAGGAGCTTCCTTCAGGGGCTCGAGCAACATGACAAGAGCTAGTGTAGTTAGGACTGTAGTGGTAACTCCAACGTCTGGGCTGTCTCAGGGACGGTGTTAGAAAATTTTGCTTCTCCCGCCATATGGCCTTTGGTTTTGCTCCCTTCCTCGTTTGCGTCGACAAGCAGATTTTGAAACACTGAAACGTGCTACCGCCAAAAGCCCTGCACTTTACCCCAAGGGGGACCCTCCTGCCCCTTTCCGGTTGAAATCCTCCAGGCGCCCAGACCCATTCCTTTTAAATGAGGCCCTCCCACAATGCAACACTAACCCTCGCGGCCTTGGCATCACCCACGCGGCCTTCCTGGCATTTTAGGCGGTGTCCCTCGGGCACCTCAATGTTCACCCAAGGTGGGGACCGCCATGAGGCGTGGGACTGTCCCGAAGGACCTGGTGAGTACCGGAGAAAGGGCACGTGTGCTGCCAATGCTCGCTGCCATATCCCCTCGCAGGCAGGTAGTCCACTCGGTGACAGACACAGCAGGAACATGCAGCCAGTGGGGGGACCAAAGGCAGTGGAGCTGCCCAGCAGCCTCAGCTCCTCAGGAAGGTGGATAAAAGCAGACTCCGTGGGCCATTCTGCTGGAGCTCTGACATCCTTGGCAGTTAGAGCAGGAGGGAAGGAGGACACGAGAGTCCCCCAAGGAAGGAGAAAGCAAAGATGGGAAGAGAGCCAGACAGAGAAGGGTGTGGCAGAGGAAAGTACAGCGGGAGCAAGTCCTACCAGCGGCTTTGACGAAAGACTACCCCGAGTCACTGTGTAGGCTACATGGCCTGCCCATTGGCATGCCACCGAGTCCGAATCCCGGACCTCCCTGGGGCTGTGTTAGTAGCTCTGTAGGCACCGTGGGGTGGCCAGGGACCTTGGCTCTTTGCTAATTTGAGGCCAGTTATGTGTGTGTGTTTCCTCTCTTTTGAGGAGAGTCCGGGCGCGGAGGGGGTGAGGGAGGCAGCCCCTGCATCCTGGATCCTGGTGGGCGGCCCCCTGACACCCTTCGCCACCGTTCGGGTAAATGCGGGAAGGCCATGGGCACAGCGATCTGGCGGTGGTTGGAGCACCAGGTAATGGCTCCAGGGCTTTCCTTCAGGGTCACTAAGAAAGGGCCGGGTGAGGCTTCCGGGGGTCAGGGGGTCACCCTCTTGAGCCGTTGCATTGGAATTCCCCAGTGCCAGCAGCCTGGTCCCCCTGGACGGCCGGGAAAGGCAACACGGGCGGTGTGATAGGAGAGACCTCCGGCTCATGGCCTGGCAGGTGATAGCCGGGAATAGACCAGGTTCCAGATGCGGAGGCCACCCCGGAGGAGGAGGCACACAGGCCGGCTCCCTGGCTGGTGCCTTGGGGGCCGAGGGGCGGGGGTCTGGGCGGGCACACGCTCCGCCCTGTCATTGTCCCTACGCTCCGTGCCCAGCGGCCTGGGCGTGACTCAGGGCTCCGTGTCACAAAGGCCGCATGCGTGGCGTCGCGTCACCGTCGCCCCGTGGCCATCTGGTCCCTAGCTCTTCTGCGCATGCCTTCACCAGCCTCCGGCCTCTTGCAGGCCTCTGCTTCCCGCCTCCAGTTGGGGGCGCCAGAGCTCCACCTGCCGGCCGCGTGCGGGAGCCAGGTGCTGGCTCCTCCAGCTCCTTCCCTCCGCTGCTGGCTCTGCTCCCTCAGCACCAGCACCACATGGAGAGCGCGGTGGGCTCCGGGCAAGGCGGGGCTGCCCTCCCATCCTGGAGCAGCTTGTTCCTGGAGGGGGGCCGTGAGGCGCCGGAGCCCTGCGCCCAGGCAGGCGCCTGGGGTGAGGCGGGGCCGCTGCAGGCCCTAGGTGCCGGGGGGATGGGCGCAGAGGCTGTGCTGGGTGCGGAGGCCCAGCAGGGCAGAGAGCAGGCTGGCCCCGGGGACGAGTTGGTGCTGGTGGTGGAGGATATCATGGCGGTGGTGGAGGTTGTGGCCGTGGAAGACCAGGAGGCGGTGCAAGCACAGCAGGATGAGCAGCTGCAGCAGCTGCAGCAGGGGGAGTCAGGGCTGGGTCCCGAGACAGCCGGCGCCCCGCTTGCCGCGCTGGAGATGGTTCAGTTCGCGCTCAGCTCTGTGGATGCCCAAGCTACCAGGGCCTACTTGCGGCTCAAGCGCAGGATGAATCAGAAGCGGAGTTCTCACCTGGCTGGAAGAAGGGCCATCATCCAGCGCATCCCTGGCTTCTGGGCCCAGGCGGTATCCTTTCTCCTGCTGGGCTTGGGTTTGTCTGCGGTGGAGGACCACTGGGAGGAAGGGACCAGCAGAGGCTCTGCCAGGGGCAGGAGCGCTGGGGGAAAGGG
>NW_026622836.1:0-60017 GCF_023065955.2 Ursus arctos | reverse complement strand
CATGTAACTTTGGTCTTTCATTTTATGAATGTGATATCTTACTCATTGATTTGCATATGTTGAACCATGCTTGCACCACAGGGATAAATCCCACTTGGTCGTGATGTATATTCTTTAATGTGTTCTTGATTTTGGTTTGCTAATATTTTGTCAATAATTTTTGCATTTATATCCATCGGGGATATTAGTATATAGTTTTCTTGTGGCATCCTTATCTAGCCTTGGCCTCATAGAAAGCATTTGGAAGGGTTCGCTTTTCAATTTTTTGGAAAAGTTTGAGAAGGATGTATATTCATTCTCCATTAAATGTCTGGTAGAATTTACCAGTGAAGTCATCTAGGCCTTGGGTTTTCTGTGTTGAGAGGTTTCTGATTATTGACTCAATCTTTTTACTCCTTGTTGGCCTGTTCGTATTTCTTCCTAATTCAGTATTGGTAGCTTGTGTCTATCTAGAAATTTACTCATTTTTTCTAGGTTATCTGATGTTTTGGCATATAATTTTTCGTAGCAGTCTCTTATGATTGTATGTATTTCTGTAGTATCAGCTGCAGTGTCTCCTCTTTCATTTCTAATTTTCATCATTTCAGTTTCTTTCTTTTCTTAGTTAGGTAGCCAATGTTTTTCAATTTTTTTTATCTTGTCAAAAAAAAACACTCTTAGTTTGATTGGTCCTTTCTGTTGTTTTTCTGGTGTCTATTACATTTATTTCGACTCTGATCTTTATTATTTCCTTTCTTCTGCTACTTTGAGCTTCATTTATTCTTCTGTGTCTAGTTCCTTGAGATATAAAGTTAGGTTGTTTATTTGAAATCTTTTTAAATTTCTTGATATATGCATTTATCACTATAAACTTTCCTCTCAGAACTTCTTTTGCTGCATCCCATAAATTTTGATATATTGTATTCCCATTTTCATCTGTTTTGAGATAATTTTTATTTCCATTTTGATTTTTGACTCAATTGTTCAGAAGTATATTTTTTACCTTCCACATTTTTGTAGATTTTTCAGCTTTCCTCTTGTTGATTTTTATCACGTGTGTAGGAAAAGATGGTATAATTTCAATCTTAAGTTCGCTAAGATATGATCTGTCCTGGAGAATGTTTCATATGTACTTGAGAAGAATGTATATTCTGCTGCTGTTGGATGAATATTCTATATATGTTATGTCCATTTATTGTAATGCATGGTTCAATTCCATTGTTTCCTTATTGATTTTCTGTCTAGATGACGTATCTATTGCTGATAGTGGGGTATTGAAGTCCCTTACTATTCTTCTTTTTTATTTTTAAGATTTTATTTATTTATTTGTTAGAGAGAGAGAGAGAGAGAGAGTGCACAAGCAGGGGGAGCGGCAGGCAGAGGGAGAAGCAAGGAGCTCAGTGCTGTCTGTACTGGATTCCAGGGTCCTGGGATCATGACCAGAGCCGAAGGCAGATGCTTAACCCACTGAGTCACGCAGGCATCCCTGAAGTCCCTTACTATTCTTGTTATCCATTTCTTCCTTTAGATCTATTAGTATTTGCTTAATATATTTCAGTATTCCAATGTTGGGTGCATATGTATTTACAATTATTGTATTTTCTTGATGTTTGACCCTTTTATCATTATATAATGACCTTCTTTGTCTCTTATTACAGTTTTTGGCTTGAAGTCTATTTTGTCTGATGTAAGTATGGCTACCCTTACTTTCTTTTGGTTTTCTTTGCATGGAATATCTTCCTGCATTCCTTTTCTTTGAGCCTGTGTGTGTCTTTTGAATTTAAATGAGTCTCTTATAGGTAGCATATAGTTAGGACTTTTTTTTTGAACCTGTCCAGTCATTCTATACCTTTCTATTGAATTCAATCCATTAACACTTAGAATGATAATAAATATGTGAGGACTTACTGCTGCCATCTTGTCATTTGCCTTCTGATTGTTTTATATATCCATTGTTCCTTTTCCCCTCTGTTGTGGCCTACGTTTATAAAGTGGTGTTTTTTTACCTCAGTGATTTCTTCAGTCTCTCCTTTTTAAATGTTTATGACTCTAGATTTTTTTGTGGTTGCCATGCGGCTTACGTAAAACATCTTATAGATAAAATAGTTCCTTTTGTACTGATAGCAACTTACAGTTTTGGGGGGCATTAATTTTCCACCTTTTACCTCTCCCCTTTTACATTTTTTTTCATATCACTGTCCAGCTTAAACTTTTTCCCTTTTATATTTTGATATCACAGTTTACTTCATTTTATGCTGTGAATTCATTGACAAAGTATAATAGCTATAATTATTATAATGCTCTTTTTCTTTCATCTTTATACTATGGTTAAGTGATTTACTCACCATTCTAGTATAGAGTTCAGCCTTCTAATTCTGTTTTTCACCTTTGCCAGACTGTTGTGTACTTTCACATGTTTTGTGTCACTAATTAGCATTATGTTTTCATTTTAGTTCAGCGTTTCTTGCAAGGCAGTTCTAATGGTGGTGAACTCTTTCAGCTCAGCCTTTGATTGTCTAGGAAGTGTTTATTTCTCCTTCATATCTGAAGGATAACTTCACCTGATAGCATATTGTTAGCTGTCAATTTTTATCTTTTAATACTTTCATATTTCATTCTTTTTTTGCCTGTCCTACAGAGTTTGTGCTGAAAATTCCATTGATAGTTAAATGGGAGTTTTTTGTAGATTACTTTCTTTTTTTCCTAGCTGCCTTTAAGATTCTTTATAACTGATTTTTGAACAGTTTTGTTACAAAGTGTTGTGGAAATGGTCTTTCTGCATTGAAATAACAGGGTGTTCTAGCTTTGTGGACTCGTACGTTCAGTTTCTTCCCCAGGTTTGGAAAGTTCGCAGCTATTATATCTTTAAATAACTCTGTGCCCCCTTCTCTCTCTCTTTTTCTGGTACACTAATAATTCTATCTTCTTTTCTGATAGAATCTGATAGCACTCATGGGGTTTCTTCACTTTTTAAAAATCTTAGTTTTCTCTCCTCTTCTGACTGAATCATTTCTAAATTCCTCTCTCCCAAGTCGCTAACCCTTCCTTCCTTCTTATCTGCCCTGTTACCTAGGCTCTCCAATGCAGTCTTCATTTCATTCTATGTCTTCTTCAGCCTCAGAATTTCTGTTTTGCTTTGTGTGTTTTTAATTTCAGTCTCTTTGGTAGAGTACTCATTCTGTTCATTCATTTCATTCCAGAGTTCATTAAATAACATTTCTCGGTTTTCTTGTAGCCCATTAAATTTCTTTGTAAAATTTATTTTGAACTGTCAGTTTCATCTCAGTATTTTGTGTCTTTAAATTCAGTATATGGAGATTATTTTCTTTTTATGATATCAAATTACCTTGATTTTTCATTGTGTCTGACAATATATGTCTCTGATTTTACATTTAAAGTAGCAAACACTTTTCTTAAGAATTTGTGTAATTTGGCTATTACAGCTCTACAGGCTAGCAATTAGAAGAGTTTCTTTTGTAGTCCAGAAGGTGGCACTATAGCTGAAGTTTTTGGTTTCTCCTATGGAAGATGGCTCTTGGGATGAAGTATGCAAAAAGAGCAGGAAGCAGTGTTGGGGGAGATGTGGACTTAGCATCTGGAACTTTGGGGGTGCCTAGAGACCAGTAGGTGGATCCTAGTGTAGGGAACTTCAAGAGATCCATGCACAGACCTACAGAGGAAATCCTGAAGCATACAGAAGGAAGTATGTTCCTTCAGGGCCACTTCATACTCCTTGTCTGCCTCTTTCCTTCCCCCCCGCCCCCAAGTCGTGGAGGTCCCTCCTTGGAACTCTTGTATCACAGGAGAGAAACAAGCCTCTCCAGCTGCAACCCACATGCAGCTAGGTAGTGTGTCACTTCTTTCACTTATCACTTCCTCTGCCAGAGAGGTAGCTCCTTCTGTTGCCCAAAGCCCAAAGTGTTCCACTGTTGCCCTGGAGAGGGAGGCTGCCTCAGTGGGTTCCTCCCTGTCCTCTGCCTCCCAGCTCACCTCTGTCCCACTCTGATGGTGTGCCAGGTTCTCCTGTCAGGCTGACTGGACCTCCACAGATTCTCTGTCTCCCATGAGTATCTATCCACTTGTGTACTCTCCAGGTTCCTCTTCTCTACTCAGGGCAAGTGCAGGTGGAGCAGGTTCACCAACTCCCCTGAATCCACAGTCCCCTTTGTGATCCTATCCACTTACTTCTGGATGCACAAGTAGATAGACATTTCCTAGGTGTTCTGGTGTAATGCAGAGGCACTTTAATTCAGTTTTAGGTGACTAATTCATTGTAATCAGAGAGGGGAGGGAAAAGGAATGACTCACACCACCATGATGCTGACATCACTGTCAATTTTTTTATGTTGTTATTTGTTCAATATAAATTCCTAGGTCTTTTTTTTTATATTAGTAAAATAAGAGAATTAGATTTAACTACGTGGTTCCAAATTTTAAAAAAAGATAATGTATTAACAGTAGTTTTTTATGAAACTGAATTGCATGACTTTTATATGAAAATATGTTTCAATACGATTTTATAGAATTTCTGATTACTTAGAGCTCAAAATCTGGAAACCATTGGACTAGCTTATTCCGGTAGTCTCTTTCAATATTAATGTTCTCCGATCTTATGATTTATTCTTTCTTCCTACATCCCATGAGAAAAGAAATATCAAGTAGAATGTCTAGGAATCAAAGAGCTAAAGGGAACTTAATGGTTGTATCAATCAGGACAGAACAGGTGATGCCGCAATAACAAAGACCTGAATTCTCAGTTAGGAGAGTCAATTCTCAGCTTAGGAGAGTCACGTTTATTTCTCATGTTTACCTTAGGTCAAAAAGGAGACTCTTCTTATTAGTCACTTTACAATCTGTCACTGAACCTTCGTTTTGATACATGCTTTAACAATCACAGAGGCCCCAGAGGAAAACAGTACTTTTGCTTTTATTTCATTGCTATAGCAAATGACATGGAAATTCCCAAATTCAACAGGACAAGATGTGTGTTTCACCTGCAGGGAGGAGGACTGAATATTTATGAATAATAATACGTTCTGTGGGTGTGAGATCTGGAATAAGAACTGTAACAGGGTGCCTAGCTGGCTCAGTCGGTTAAGCAGCTGACTCTTGATATCGGCTCAGGTCGTGATCTGAGGGTTGTGAGATCAAGCCCCGTGTTGGGCTCTGCACTGAGTGTGACGCCAGCTTAAGATTCTCTTTCTCCCTCTCCCTCTGCCTCTCGTGCTCATGCTCTCTCACTCTCTCTAAAAGAAACAACAACAAAAAAACACCCCCCAACAATTAAAATAAAATAACACTGTATCAGAGAAATATTAATTTTGTTTAATGTAAAAATTTGAAAAACAGGAAATACGAGATGAACCCTTACTACTTTTGCAATTTTCTAAACATATTAATCTTAGCTAAACAGAAATTTCCAGATTCTAAAATATCTTCACATAAAGTATTTTATTTTTTACAACTCGTTAATGGAGACTGATGAGCCTGAGGAGTGGGTTGAACTCACTGAAGAGTTAAAGTGCTTGGTTTTGAATTTCAGTCTCAGCATTTACTGAAATTTGACCTGGACAAATGACCTTACTTAATGTACTTCAGTTCCCATTTAAAACTGGGTAGAATCATAACTCCATCTTGCATTTACGTTTATGTGAGGAATCATAGTGATAATACACTGAAATGGCACAGAGTTACACTCAATACATATTGTTAGTTGTTTTTAGTTATTTTTGTGTTTCTATCATATTTATCAATAATACGATTACCCGCATTTTCCAACTGAGACCTAAATACAATCTATAGGCTGTGTTTTCTCTAAGGTTCACATAGTAGATGGCAAAGCTCAGATTCAAAATTAGATTTTTGGTTTAGAGACTTTGTTTACATCCTAGTCACACTTATTTAATCTGACACAATCATTTTAATCTGTGCCTTAAGGTTATTTCACCAAAACATTTTCCTGCAGGGGCGCCTGGGTGGCTCAGTCCTTAAGCGTCTGCTTCAGCTCAGGTCATGATCCCAGGGTCCTGGGATCAAGGCCATATTGGGTTCCCTGCTCAGAGGGAAGCCTGCTTCTTCCTCTCCCACTCCCCCTGCTTGTGTTCCCTCTGTCACTGTCTCTCTCTCGCTGTCAAATAAATAAAATCGTTAAAAAAATTTTTTTTCTTACAGATTGCTATAGATGGTTCAGGAAAACAAAAGACTAATTGAGATTGGGAGAGGATACTGAGAAAGAGAAAGGAAGAGAGAAAAGAAAGAGAAAGAGAAAGCAAACAACTGAAAAGGTACAGTGTATTTGGAAGAGGTGGCAGGGCAGGAGGCTGAGCAGAGGAGAGAAGACAGTAGTTTGTTTAGGAATCAGGAGTGATATTAGCCAATCAAGTATCACTGCAGAGCTCACGTTAGACTTTTCTTTTACAGATTAGGTTTGCAGAATTGGGAAGAGTTGTAAGAGTACCTATTGAAAAAAAAAAAAGATTATAGGAAATGTACAAAGCCCTAAATTCAGCATTATTTCCCTCACTGAAGAGAAGGCAAAACAAGAACTGTGCTATTTTTAGTTTATAATTGAAAGGACTGACCTGTGGATTTGAGAGTTTGCTGATTTAAAGAAGTGATGTGGCAAGTTATTTTAATGTGTTATGAGTATCAAGCAGTCCCTACACCTCACTTTTTGTCTTGAAATAAATGGTTTCTGTCATATGATTTGATATTGTTCAAGGTTCACAGTCTATTTTAGGTTTGTTGACATCTCAAGTTTGTTTCCAGCGGCACAAAAAGTGCTATTTGTGTTTGAAGTGTGTCTGAGCCTTGGCTCAAAATATTTCTCTCATTTAAGAAATCTGATAGGCAAACTGGATTATATTTGCCTCTTTTCTCTAGCCTTCACACGTGATTTAATATCTTAAGCTCAGGTTCATCTTCTAGTTTTACTTTTCTTTTCTCTTTTCTTTTTTGGGACGGGTGGATAGAGAGCTTGTGGGAGACATTTTGGAGAAATTTATCCATGATTCAATGTATGATTTAGAGGAATTATCACTGTTTTCAGTAACAGAAACCACTAACTTGACCAAATACTGTAGTAATAATACTACTTAAGCTCTAGAATATTAAAAACTAGAAAATTAGAAAAAAATACCTGAAGATAAATAAAAGTGACAAAATAAGCATAGATGTGACATTCAAAATGTTGAATGATACTTTAATTAAAAAACTTGGTATAAAGATATTTAACTGTGAGGTATCTAGGCTACTAACTACAAATGGTAAGAGTAGATAACTTGTCTCTTCTTGGTTAATGTTCATTTCCATGTTAAAAAATATATTACTATCTGCCTGAGATGCAAGGCTGCTTTGGATGGAGGAAAAGAACACTGTCATAGCTAATACTGGTATAGGTAACTGACATTTATGTAAGTATGAAGAATGCTCTAGAAATAGATACTAGTTTTTTGACTACTACTTTTTACCTAACGTTTTAATAGAGTTCCTTTATTCTATTATTGACATGGTATGATTTAAGTAGACTTTAAGCTGAATCACTAAAATTATGGTATTTCATGTGTTAAGAGAAGTCCTGGATTTATTCTAGAGCCTTTCCCCTATGATGTCATTTATATTGTGGATATTAAATAAAATAACAAATATCTCAATATGGATTGAGAAAAAAAAATACTTGAGAACACCAGAAACTAGCCAACTTATGGAGAAGTCTAAGTTGATAGTATTTTTTGTATTGTATATGTTTTATTGGCACTTCAAATATAAATACTTCTTAAGGACTATTGCTTTGTTGATAGGATATTAGCAAATGTCCTAGTTTATATTTTTAAGGAACTCCCAATACATCTCACTTGACATATTCTAGTAGCCCTTAAAGCTTTAAAATAGAAAGAAGTTTCCTCTTTGTAAGGCAATCCAGGCAATATGAGATGTGGGCAACAGAGCATTGATATTAGTATTAATAACTGTGAATATCTTCTCTGAGGAGAACAATTTTAGGAAATCCATAATGGGAAGTAGACATTACAACTATTTCAAGTTCTTTTTTTGTTTTGTTTTGTTATTTTTTTTTAAATATTTTTTTATTTATTTGAAAGAAAGGGAGCACCAGTGGGGTAAGGGACTGAGGGAGAGGGAGAAGCAGGCTCCCTCCTGAGCAGGGAGCCAGACATGTGGCTTGATCCCCAGGACCCCAGGATCATGACCTGAGTCAAAGACAGGTGCTTAATTGACTGAGGCATCCAGGTGCCCCTTTTTTGTTTTGTTATTGATATGAAAGATGTCAAGGATTTGTTTGCACATTTTACTTCACAAGATATAAAGACTCTTTAGTTGTCTTAATGCCTCTGCTATGGAGTTTATAGCTCTTTAGATTGATTGAGATGAAAATTCAGATTAAATGAGAAAATCTGTGACAATGACTGACCCCTGATAGAAGATTATTGTATAATTGTATGCATCCACCTATGCTGGGATGCTAGTAAAATTTCTCAGTTTATGTCTGCCAGTTATCTATTTTTTAAATAACATCCTAAAGTACATGTGAAACAGTATTAAAAACAGTTCAGAGTTAATTGATGTGGCAGTGATGAGAAGTTATTTCAAAATCATCATGGGATCTCCCAGACTCTCTAAAGAGGTTAAAACAACAAGAGAGGAAAAGAAAGGAAAGTGTGGAAAAAGAGCAGGTGGAGAACTTAGCTGGCTCCTTCTTACCACTATCAATTCTTGGGCAGGGGCAGGGGTTAAACAAATACTTCTGAGAGTAGAAAGTATTATTAGAATTTGGAAAGAGTGGCATGGAAAGAGAGAATGTCCAAGTGACTAGAAGTGGAAGTGGAAAGAGAGCATGAGTTTAGAGCAGTTTGAATAGTACCAGCAATAAAAATAACAAAGCAGTAATAACAACATTACAGAAACCAAATATATTGAGTTTTTAATGTATCATGCACCGGGGTAACAGCTTTATTGGTGTTTATTCACTCAGTCATTGTGACAACTTTATGAGGTACATATTACTTTTTCTTGTTCATAGATAAACTTGAAGAGATTATTTTCCAAAAAAAAAAAAAAGAGATTATTTTCCAGGGTCATGTGGATAATAAATGACAAGGTCAGGATTTAAACTGCAGTTTATCTAACACTTAAGGTCATTTTCTTAACATTTGGAAGCTTAAGTCCAGTCTGAAGTTCAAACTATGCTGTTATCTAATTCTCAACTCTTTATCACCATCAGCCCCATATCATCCACTGTCTAGTCAGTCTTCTCTCCTTCTCTCATTCTAATATTCATCTACATCCAGTTAGTTTCTTGTCTTCCTTGCAAATTTAGTCCTTCTTGTTTGTTTTTGAAAACCTTTCTCTGGTGCCTGGGTGGCTCAGTTGGTTAAGCGTCTTCTCTCGGCTCAGGTTATGATCCCAGGGTCCTGGCATCTGAGCAGGGAGCCTGCCTCTCCCTCTCCCTTTGCCTGCTGCTCTCTTTGCTTGTGCGCTCTCTCTCTCTCTCTCTCTCTCTGTCTCTGTCAAATAAATAGACAAAATCTTTTAAAAAAGAAAAAGAAAACCTTTCTCTGCTAATGAAACAGCACTTCCTCTTTTAAAGGTACCTCTTTAGATGCTCTCTCTGACCTGCCCTAACATATAGACTGCTGGGCTTTACCCAACATTATAACTTTGGATTCAACATCTCTCTTGCTATCTTGTCAAGTCTCAAGCGTCCAACTCTCCAAGACTGATAATTCAGCCATAATCGTTGACTATCCATACTAGTTGTTTATGGATGGTATCTGCTCTGATTGGTCAATGTCTGTGCTTAAATATTTTGTGTGCCATTTCTGAGACTATCATTACTTTATTGAAAATGTCCAAATCCCTCCACTTTTCTCTTCATATTTAATGTTTGTTTATACCTCAAACTCAGTATATCGTGATATTAGTTCTTCAGTTTCCCTAAACCAAGTCTGCCTCTGGATTGCACTATGAATGATGATGGTGTTGTCATTCTTTCATTCACTAAGCTCTATTCCTTTAATGATATTCATGCTTTTTAAAGATTTATTTGATTATTTTACGGGGGTGTAGGGGCAGAGAGATTTTGAAGCAGACTCTGCGCTGAGCAGGGAGTCCCTTATGGGGCTCAATCTCAGAACCCTGAGATTAAGACCTGAGCTGAAATCAAGAGTTGGATGTTAAACCAACTGTGTCACCCTGTCACCTGCATTCACTAAACTTTAAATCCCAGAGTCCCCTTTGTTTCCTCCTTTTCATTTCTCCCTATATCCTATTAGCTACCATTTCCTGTAGAATTGCTCTCCACCAAATCTATTGCATCTCTCTTTTCTGTATTGGTTAATTATTGCTGAATAACAGTAATAACGCATTATGCCTCACAATTTTATGGGTTGACTAGGTGGTTCTTTTGCTGGTTTAACCCTGGAATAATCATTCAACTACAGTTAGATGGTAGATCAACTCAGATGGTTGGAATGGGTAGGG
Source organism: Ursus arctos (assembly GCF_023065955.2). Lineage (NCBI taxonomy): Eukaryota > Metazoa > Chordata > Mammalia > Carnivora > Ursidae > Ursus > Ursus arctos. The sequence continues at coordinate 49,541 of NW_026622836.1, read as the reverse complement.
ACAAATAGATTTCTCTACGTGGCATTTCTTTTTTCTTTCTTTGTTTTTCTTTCTTCTTTCTTTCTTTCTTTCTTTCTTTCTTTCTTTCTTTTTCTTCTTTCTCTCTGTCTGTCTTTCTCTCTTTCTTTCCTTTTTTTCTTTCTTTCTTCCTCTCCTTTTCTTTCTTTCTTTCTTTCTTTCTTTCTTTCTTTCTTTCTTTCTTTCCTCTCTGTCTGTCTTTCCCTCTTTCTTTCTCTCTCTCTTTCTTTCATTTTTTTCTTTTAAAGCTTTTATTTATTTATTTGAGAGAGAAAGAGAGAGTGCACGCATGAGGTGGGGTGGCAGAGGGAGAGGGAGAAGCAGACTCCCTACTGAGTAGGGAACTGATGCAGTGTGATCCCAGGACCCTGAGATTGTGACCTGAGCTGAAGGCAGACACTTAACCCACTGAGCTACCACCCTCCCCCTTTTCTTTATGTAAAAGTTATTTCACCTTATCTCTTTGAAAGTCAAACCTATTCTTCGAATTGACTGTATCTTCCTCTGTTCCCATCCAGCACAAATTATGTTTTCTATCAGTGAAATCCTGAAGCACTTTACTCATATCTTTCTTAAACTAGTAATCATGTTCTTCATTTTATCATTGTTACTTGCATTTGTGTATGGATGTGTCCTTTCTCTGACTTAACATTATCTCTAGAATGATACTGCCCAGTAGAAATATAATGAAAACCACATATGTAATTTAAAAATTTTTAGCAGCCATACTAAAAGAGGTCAAGGGGTGCCTGGTACCTCAATTGATTAAGCGTCTGCCTTTGGCTCAGGTCATGATCTCAAGGTCCTGGGATTGAATCCTGCTCCCCGTTCAAGCTACCTGCTTGGCAGGGAGCCTGCTTCTCCCTCTGCCGCTCCCCCTTGCTCGTGCTCTCTCTCTATCTCTCTCTTGCTCTCTGTCTGAAATAAATAAATTAAATATTTGAAAAAAAAGAGGTCAAAAGAAACTAGGGCAATTATGTTAATTTTATTTAGCCTAATGCATCACAAAATATTATTTTGACATAAACGACATAAAATTATTTTTACATTAATTTTTTAAACTAATTCTTCAAAATTTGTAGTATAATTTACACTTATAGCACATCTCTGATCAGACTACTATTTCAGGATCTCAGTAGCCAAATATTGCCTGTGGCTACCATATTGGACATTACTCCTCTAGAATTTTATAATGAATATCAGTGTATTACAGAGAATGTTGATTTGTGGTAGGACCTGTTATCAAATCACAGGCTCTATTTAGCGTATGAGCCTGGACAATTTTTTCAGATTGTCTGGCTTTATTTCGTTCATGTGTACAAAAGTTTTACAAAGATTAGATTCATATAATTTCTGACAGTGTTTGTTTACTTCGAAAAATCATTGAAGACGTAACCCAAGTTTGCCAATGCCTTCTACAGTGCCTGGATTTAGAGTCTTTTTTTTTTTTTAAGATTTTATTTATTTATTTTGACAGAGAGAGAGAGTGAGAGCACAATCAGGAGGAGGGTCAGAGGTAAAGGGAGAAGCAGGCTCCCTGCTAAGCAAGGAGCCCATTGTGGGACTTGATCTCAGGACCTTGGAATCATGACAAAGGCTGACGCTTAACCGACTGAGCCACCCAGCTGTCCCTGGAGTTTAGAGTCTTATGTTACAACAATTTATTGATCACATAAGCTATTATGCTATTTGTTTTGCTAGTTTCTACGAATATTAAATAGGAAGTCTACCTTTAAGAAGTTTGGTACAGAATGACGGGACATGTAAATACTTAGTTATTTATAATACATTCACAATATAAATCAAATATAGCTTAATAATGTCATATATGTTAAAAAGCTATCATACAGAGGAGTTATTAACTATGCCTGGGAATATCAGGATAAGCTGCAAAAGATGTTGGTTCAACTGCATTTGGAAGGAAGAATAATTACTAGATACACAAGGATATTGGAAGGTGATCCTAGAAAGAAGGAAAATACTTGGAAAATCATGGAGCAATGAAATTGCTTCTGAAATATGAGGGAATTTTAGTTTTGCGATGGATAAGTCTTAGGGCCTGCACATTTGTGTCTTGTTTCCCCCCAAATTTACATGTTGGAACCCTAACTCCCAGTGCAATAGTATAAGGCTGTGGGGCCTCTGAGAAGTAATGAGTTTTAGATGAAGTCATGAGAGTGGAGCCCCATGATGGGATCAGTGTCCTTATAGGAAGAGAAAGAGACTGGAGCTCTCTCTGTTCTCCACGATAGAAAGATACAGGAGAAAATGGCTATTTGTGGACCTGGAAGGAGGCTCTCACCAGACACTGAACTGCCGATCTTTTGATTTCAGGCTTCCCAGCCTCCAGATCTATGAGAAATAAATATTTGTTGTTTAATCCACCCAGTCGATGATAATCTTGTTTTAACAACTTGAACTGACTAAGAAAGTAGGACAAATTGTGTTTACATGGTGGGTTAGAAGAAGGAACAAAGGAGAGCATTAGGGTTGATAGAGGAATAATTATGGACCACAGTGTTCTACGTAACCTTCCCTAAAACTGGTACTTCCTTGTTTTTCCTCATCTTAATGAATGGTATCACCAAATACCTTTCTGTAATTTTTTTCTTTCCCTCATTCCTCAGCTCTCATCTGTCTATAAACCTATTGCCTTTCTGTCTCTGAATTATATCCTGTCCGTGTCCTTAGTCCAAGCCCCTCACCTCTTTCCTAGACCACCTAAAAGTCTAGCTGATCTTACCTCTACTCTTGTCTTCACATAATCCAATATCTTCATGGCAGCAAGACTGATTTTCTTTTAAAGTATACCAAAGTTTCTTAGGTCTGCTTTTTACAGACTCAGAGCCTCTCTCATTATATTCTACAAGGTCCCTCCTACATGTTCTGGCCTAATAGACTTCGCATCATTTTACCCTTCCCTTCATTACACATTGTTTAGCTACATTGTTTTTGTTTTTTGTTTTTTTTTAAATGTCACTTCAGTTTTTTCTTTCCTTGGGCTTTATCTGTTGTCCTTTCCTCTAGATTGCTCTTTCTCTCATCTTCACCATGACTGCCTGCTTCTAATCCTAGCTGAAAATCATTTCCACAGAGAAATCTTCCGACTCTCCAGTTTAAAATACCTTGATGACGAAGTCACTTTCCATTTTGTTACTGTTAATTCATACTAGTTCTTATTGACATCTTCAGTTGTTTTATTATTATTATTTACTCATATATTTTCTTTTTTTCCCCTTTCTTTTCCTTTTCCTAAATTTTTATATAAATTCTAGTTAGTGAACATATAGTGCAATATTGGTTTCAGGAGTAGAATTCAGTGGTTCATCACTTACATACAACACCCAGTGCTCATTATGACAAGTGCCCTCCTTAATGCCCATCATCCATCTAGGCCATCCCACACCCACCTCCCTCCACCCTCACTTTGCTCTGTAATGTGAACAGTCTCTTATGGTTTGTTTCCGTCTCTGCTCTTTTTTCCCCCTTCCGTATGGTCATCTGTTTTATTTCTTTTTTTAAATTTTATTTTTAACGATTTAGTTAATTAATTTATTTGAGAGAGAGAGTGCAGAGCTGGAGAGAGCACAAGCACAGGTGAGGGGCAGAGGGACAGGGACAAGCAGACTCCCCGTGGAGTAGGGAGCCCAATGCAAGACTCCATCCCTGGACCCTGGAATCATGACCTGAATGGAAGGCAGATGCTTAATGGACTGAGCCACCTGTTTTAGTTCTTAAATTCCACATATGAGTGAAATCATATGATAGTTGTCTTTCTCTGACTGACTTACTTTGCTTAGCTTAATAAACTCTAGGTCCATCCATGTTGTTACAAGTGGCAAGATTTCAGGTTTTTTTAACTTTTGTTTAAATTCAACTTAATTAACATATAGTGTAGTACTGGTTTCAGGAGCAGAATTTAGTGATTCATCACTTACATATAACACCCAGTGCTCATCCTAACAAGTGTTCTCTTGAAAACCCATCACCCATCTAGCCCATCCCCCACCCACTTCCCCACCAGCAACCCTCAGTTTGTTCTCTTAACTATATAGTCCCTTATGGTTTTCCTCTCTTTCTGTTTTTATCTTATTTTATTTTTACTCTTTTTTATTCTGTTCAGTTAGCCAACATATAGTACCTCACTAGTTTTTGATGTAGTGTTCAATGATTCATTAGTTGTATATAACACCCAGTGCTCATCATAATATGTGCCCACCTTAATACCCATCACTGGGTTACCCCATCCCCCCACCCTCCTCCCTTCTTTAACCCTTTTTGTTTCCTGAGTCCAGAGTCTCTCATGCTTTGTCTCCCTCTCTGATTTCTTCCCATTCAGTTTTCCTTCCCTTCCCTTGTGGTCCTCCACGTTGTTCCTTATGTTCCACATAGGAGTGAAACCATATGATAATTGTCTTTCTCTGCTTGACTTATTTCACTTAGCATAACCCATTCTAGTTCCATCCACGTTGTTGCAAATGGCAAGATTTCATTCTTTTTTATGGCTAACATTACATTGTGTGTGTGTATGGACACACACACACACACACACACACACACACATATAGTACTTCTCTATCCATTCATCAGTCGATGGACATTTGGGCTTTTTCCATAGTTTGGCTATTGTTGATAATGCTGCTATCAGCAAAGGGGTTCATTTACCCCTTTGAATCTGTATTTGTGTATCGTTTGGGTGAATACCTACTAGCGAAGTTGCTGGATCATAGGGTAGTCCTATTTTTAACTTTTTGAGGAACCTCCATACTGTTTTCCTACAGTAGTTGCACCTGTTTTTATTTCCACCAACAGTGTAAGAGGGTTCCCCTTTCTCCGCCTCTGCCAACACCTGTTGTTTCTTGTGTTGTTAATTTTAGCCATTGTGATAGGTGTGACGTGGTATCTAATTATAGTTTTGATTTGTATTTCCCTGATGGTCAGTGATGTTGTGCAATCCTATATTTTCTTTCCACAATAGAATGTAAGCTCCTTGAGAGTAAGAATCCTGTTTTATTCATCACTGTATCCTGAATACATCACATGCTTAGCAAAGAGCAGCATTCAGTTCATGCTTGTCGGGTTAATGGATTACGTTTTCCCCACCTGTACTAGTATTCTCTTTTATAGGTTTTTACTTACATTCAGACGGAAATGGGATTGAATTCATCAATTTAGTGTCCTATTGCGTAGGGGAGATATTTAGCTAAAAGGAGAAAAAACCAAAACACTCTACTGCTATCGCCTTTGCACTAAGCACATGATTTGATGGAGGTGGGAAAAGGGTCTGTTTCTTCAATTCATGGGCATTCAACTTCCAAATGGTTTCTTAAATCTTAATGTAGGAACTTAAATAACTAAAAATTAGGACTGGTGGTGTAAAAATAGAACTGAATTGAGTATCCTTTTCCTTTTTGAAATTGAAACACTATAAAGTTTGCAAATAGATGGTCAAGGCAATGTTTTGACTAAAAATTCCGTTGGCTCTGATTGTGATTTTCCTTCTATCAGTGAAGGACTTCAGAAATAAACCCTAATGCTAATTAAATAATACACGATTAAGGATTCTTTGCATATAAACTGCCAGATGTTTAAAAAGGTTCATATTCCCTCCATAAGGAAAACATTAAGTTCTAAAAGGTCATGGAGATTGTTTTCCTGGCAGGTTGTTTATAGATATTCTTCACCTGTTAATATTACTATTGATAGTCCTTTTCTGATTATGAATAAACAGTTTACGCCCTACGTATTTATTCATGTTAACATTTACTTAGGAAAATGTGTTTCTTACAGGAGGATAAATAGTGGCTGGAAAGAATGCTGGCAACTTCAAAGCAAAATGAAGTTCTTTCTATTGCTTTCCGTCATTGGGTTCTGCTGGGCTCAGTATGACCCAAATACCAAACCTGGACGGACATCTATCGTCCATCTGTTCGAGTGGCGCTGGGTTGACATTGCTCTTGAATGTGAGCGATACTTAGCTCCAAAAGGATTTGGAGGGGTTCAGGTGGGTATTGTTCATAGTAGAAATTGCAGTTTGCTATCCTTGTAGTATATGGTATTGTGATATGTATCGGTAAAGCTGGAACATTTTACCGAGGAAGAAAAAAGTTTAGGATTGTTGGCAGCTTTATGTTTTGTTTCTGATATAAGCTTTCTTCAGCAGGACGTTTCCAATATGCTGTTAATATTTTCATTTGTTGCTAAAGATGTAGCTGTCTATGCAAAGATTCCGAAATTATTTTAGATTATTGGTTAGTTTCTAGAGTATCCAGTGATATAAAGTAACCCATAATTTGATACTTACTATGATTTTTTATTGGTAGATCTCTCCACCCAATGAAAATCTTGTGGTTAATAACCCTTTTAGACCTTGGTGGGAAAGGTACCAACCAATTAGCTACAAGTTATGCACAAGATCCGGAAATGAAGATGAATTCAAAAACATGGTGACTCGATGTAACAACGTTGGTGTAAGTGCATTAAAGTTTCCTTTAAGAAATAATCAGGAAAATAATCTCTCTCTCCTCTCTCCCGTTCCTTTGGAGCAGAAGGTGTTCCGTGGTTATTTTTTATTTCACTTTACACTTAAGCTATAACTAACACTTAGTTATTACCTTATGTTCAGCTGTGCAAATTCCTGTGTATGTGCTATTTGTCTACTAAAGAAATTTAAGTCCCAGTTTAAAGCCGAACTTGTTTATAAAGCAAGTATCAGCTTTCAGGCCTATAACTATACACATTTCTGGGGAATCCCTTTCTAGTTAGGAATTGGAAATGCCAGTTGCAATATTTGCTGTAATTTTGATGTGACTTGTAACTTCACCTGTCATTTCCGGGTCCTCTTTCACGTAGGGGTTTTTGATGGTAAATCGTTATATTCTTTCTGAGGGGGAGCATGAGAGACAATATTTACCTTCGGATGCTAAGTAGATAATAGAGACTTGCTGCTTCTTTCTTAGGAGGATGCATGGAAATTTCAAAGACCACTACGCTCTCCTGTCTTAGCTGATTCTTACCTCCCCGCAAAAAAGACTGTTTGCATTTTTTCATAGTTATGGTAGTTTTCGTTCTATCAGTTTATCAGATAGGTAAGTATTTTACCAAGACGGTAGAATGCAGATAGGTATTCAGTTCACATTGATTTCCCTTCACGCTTGCCTTTTGGTTTATTAGGAAGATAAGTTAAAAAATAACAAAGACCTATTTTGGAGTGCGATTAACATACCAGAAACTTTAGTCAATAATACTAGATAGATTTCTACCTCTCTATAAGTCCAACTGAAATAGAAACTTTGTTTTTCAGGTCCGTATTTATGTGGATGCTGTCATTAATCATATGTGTGGGAATGCTGCGAGTGCAGGAACGAGCAGTACTTGTGGAAGCTACTTCAACCCTGGAAGTAGAGATTTTCCAGCAGTCCCATACTCTGGTTGGGATTTTAATGATGGTAAATGTAAAACTGGAAGTGGAGACATTGAGAGCTATAATGATCCTTATCAGGTAATTAAAGGAAAAAACCCACAGTGATCTGGATAAAGAGCTATCTGTGTTTAATTATCTACATGTAGTTTATTGATCTTCATTTTAAATACTGGCCTGGATTCCTTAGGAAAAGAGGATTCCAAGTTTGACTATTTGAAAATAAGAAACACAGGGGCGCCTGGGTGGCTCAGTGGTTGAGCATCTGCCTTAGGCTCAGGTCATGATGCCAGGGTCCTGGGATGGAGCCCTGCATTGGGTTCCCTGCTCAGAGCAAAGCCTGCTTCTCCCTCTCCCCCACCCCCTGCTGGTGTGCCCTCTCTCGCTGTGTCTCTCTCTGTCCAATAAATCAATAAAATCTTAAAAAAAAATAAGAAACGCAGATCAAGATTTAAAGCATTTTCCCCCATTTAATTTGTTCCAGTCAAAAAACTCGTCTACTTTATTTCCTCCATACTCCATTTTTATACTAGAAAATGTTTCAAAGGTATGTCAGCATCTCCAGTTTCCAATGCAAAGAAGACACTACCGAAATATCTGTTAATGAATAAATGAATGCATTATCAAATGGATTATCAGGTAGAGGCGATGTTTTGTGTATCAGTCACAAAATTTTTACCTTAATAGGTCCGAGATTGTCGTCTGGTTGGTCTTCTTGATCTTGCGCTGGAGAAAGACTATGTGCGTTCCACGATTGCTGAATATATGAACCGCCTCATCGACATTGGTGTAGCGGGGTTCAGAATTGATGCTTCTAAGCACATGTGGCCTGGAGACATCAAGGCCGTTTTGGATAAACTGCATAATCTAAATACACAGTGGTTCTCTGAAGGAAGTAAACCTTTCATTTTCCAGGAGGTACATTAATACCTGTATATATCTACATTTCATGGGTATATGAAATAAGATCTTTTAGTTCATTAGAAAATAAGTGATAGATTTAATGAATACAACTTCTGTTCTTTAATGGCTGGCTCATTTATATGGAAGAGTTTTCTTGAACCCTATTTTATTGAGACAGTCTCTAACATCTAACTCTTTATCACAAGAGATTTTATGGAAGTGCAGAGAATTTATTTAGGCTACAAACATCTGTGTCATTTACCGTCTCCCCAGAGACCATTACAAAAGGCAGATAATATGATAGTGGTTTTCTTGAGCCAGCCTATCTGAGTTTTAATCTTGCCTATAGCACTATTCGCTGTGTTCACTTAGACAAATTGATTAACCTCTCTCTGCGACATTGTCTTTTCATGTGAAGAAAAGAGATATGATCATAGTTATGTCTTTGTCTAAATGTTAGTAAGTTAATATTTGTCAAGCACTTAGAATTGTTGTGAACCAGATCTCAAGTGCTATAGAAATGCGAGTCATTGTTATTATCGTTTATGTGCAAGAGTAAAATTAGGTCCACATTCTCAGAGGACAACAGGTCACCTTGTTATCATGTTAGTTTTAATATTGTAGCATATAATTTAGCACAGAAAAAGAATCTTTTTTGGGTATTTCAAACAATATAAATAGTTTCAAGCCATTTTTTATATAATGTTAACTTGGTGAAAAATCTTTAAAGTTCTTATTTAAAATGATATTTTCCCTATATTTCCACTAGGTAATTGATCTGGGTGGTGAGCCAATTAAAAGCGAGGAGTACTTTGGAAATGGCCGTGTGACAGAATTCAACTATGGTGCAAAACTAGGCACAGTCCTGCGCAGATGGAATGGAGAGAAGATGGCTTACTTAAAGTGAGTGAAATATGATTTGTCTTTTAAATAATTTCACAGATGTGTTAGTCTTATTATCCCAATCTGAGTTATCTTAGAAACTTATTTAGAACTTTTAAGGATTCAATTGCTAGTAATAAGGATTGTACTTCCCCAAATTCCAATTTATCATCTTTATTATTTAAAATGTCAGTCATGAGGATAACAAGAAACCCAAAACACACCCTAGAGACTTTTTGTATTCTATAACTATATTAAATTTAACTAATGTATGCAATAAAATATGTGAAGGCTACATTAGTATTAAAATGATTGTATCATTTATGAAGTACTTACAACATGGCTATGCTATGGGAATTTACAAATATTATTATCAATTAATTATTTTCAAGTAGTAGAATATTTATATTATATCAATATAAGAGTGAAACCTACTTTTAACCCAGTTTTCCATTTTGTGTAATATCATATGTATGTTGATCATTCAGAAGTTTCATCCAAATTGTAATGTACTGAAATCTCTAAAATGACTTTTTTATAACAAAAATCTTATAACTGTACCATGAATGTATTACAAGTAATTCATACATATATACGTACATGGAGTGTATAATATATCTATATATAGTTTGTAGATATTTTTTAAAAACTCCTATAGAACAATCATTGAATTAGAGAATTCCATTTGGGCCTGCTATACCAAAAGAAAGACACACTTAGGTTACCCTAAAGCTATTAGAAAAGAATACATGTTGTGTGTGCATACGTGTTTTAATAGGAACTGGGGAGAAGGATGGGGTTTCATGCCTTCTGATCGAGCACTTGTGTTTGTGGATAACCATGACAATCAGCGAGGACACGGAGCTGGGGGAGCATCTATTCTTACATTCTGGGACGCCAGGTAGGAAATAAAGCCCCCCCTTTTCTACCTACCTTTTAACGACACTAAAAATATTGTTTTCTTCTATGATGACATCATTTTGTAACCTTTAGACTGTACAAAATGGGAGTTGGATTTATGCTCGCTCATCCATATGGATTTACACGAGTAATGTCAAGCTTCCGTTGGTCAAGATATTTTCAAAATGGAGTAGTAAGTTTTTGTGTTATCCAAAATATCTTTTTCTCAAGAAAGGGAAGGCAGTTTTAAAATATGGTACTAGAGAATGAAAACTTGGGGAGAAAATGGGCAGAACTTGGTAAAAGGCTATAAAAATACTGAGGGAGTTAGATTCCAACTGCAGAGAACTCAGAGACACAAGACAGACTGGGTTTGGTGGACTGGAGAGGAAAGAGATAAATACTTGAGATGTTAAAAAGTCTGAGCTTTTTAAATTTTTTTCTCTTTACCTAAGGATGTTAATGATTGGATTGGGCCACCAAATAATAATGGGGTAATTAAAGAAGTTACTATTAATCCCGACACTACTTGTGGTAACGATTGGGTATGTGAACATCGATGGCGTCAAATAAGGTGGGCATTCTTATCTAGAGATGTCCTCTAGTAATAAACATTCTTAACATTTTATTTCAAACAGCTAACGTATTCACCAGCATTTTATGTGGTGTTTTATTTTTAGGAACATGGTTGCGTTCCGTAATGTAGTTGATGGCCAACCTTTTACAAACTGGTGGGATAACGGTAGCAACCAAGTAGCTTTTGGAAGAGGAAACAGAGGATTCATTGTCTTTAACAATGATGACTGGTAAGTAGATATGAATTAGAAATCACATTGTATCCCAATATGTTCTTGGTTTACTACTTTCTCTTCTTGCACATTTACTGTTTTCATATCTGAATAGTTATATGCTCAGTGGATGAAAAAAAAACAGAAATCAGAAGAAAAATGATGATGACTTCTATTCTTCTGATTTCTTTATAAGGGCTTTCTGTTCTAAGTAGAGTTATTTCATGTGCATCCTTGCCTATCATGGGCAGATATGAGGCACCCATATAGGCTCACATATACACCCCACCCCAAATACACAGAGTAGTTAATATAAAGGTTGTGAAATCACTAGAAGAACAAGGCTTACAGCTCCCCTTCCCTTTTTAAATAATGGAAAAATATTGCCTCAATACTGATGTCTTTTTAACTCTTTTTTGCGAGTATTCATCTATCTGGTTTTTTGGTCTTCTTTTTTCACTCCCCCGTCTCTCTGGCAAATAGTAGATATATATATATATATATATATATTTTAAAGATTTTATTTATTTATTCGACAGAGATAGAGACAGCCAGCGAGAGAGGGAACACAAGCAGGGGGAGTGGGAGAGGAAGAAGCAGGCTCATAGCGGAAGAGCCTGATGTGGGGCTCAATCCCAGAACGCCGGGATCACGCCCTGAGCCGAAGGCAGACGCTTAACCGCTATGCCGCCCAGGCGCCCCAGTAGATATATTTTCAAAGCATATGTATAAAGAACATGTGTCTTACGGTTGGTCAGTGATTCACCTCGGGAGATTTTCAAGTTTTAGTTCTGAGACTTCTTCTTACTTTCCTTTGCTTATGCTTCCATCGTCTGCCTCGAGTGTATTGATTCCCTAGTATAGAGAACTATGGCTTACAAGATGTCTTCACAAGCAGTTGAAATGTCTCAGTTCCAAGGCCTACTTTCACCCATGCTTAGCTCATTTTAGCCTACATTATATTTTGCTGACAAAAAGGGAAAACAAATATATCTCTTTCTTGCCAAAAGAAGCTATGGCTAGTCCTTTAATTTCTGTCTTTTGGATGGGGGAAGGAAAATAAATTTATGAGACAGCTTTATATTTCAAACCATACACTTGTTCATAAAAATACTGGATTATTTTTATCTCCAGCCCAAATTCACTTTCTCCTCTTGTGAAAAAGATTTTCGCAGTAATAATCAAATTTAAATGATTGAAAGTAATTCGTGTTTTCTTAAGTTTAGATGAGGACATATTTAAAATATTTGTTTACCACAGGAAGTACTTTTATCTAAGGGTGACAATTCACCCAAATCTTCACTAATAGTCCCTCAGCCATAATTTCGTGATAATATTCATGGCTGAATAGGGAATCGCTAAGTCTACTGTAAGATTACTTTCAGTCTTGGAAAACTGTTCACATCTACTGGAGAGGTCTCTGCATTTGCTTCTCACTGAGACCTTGACTGCTTAGGGCTCTACAACACAAAGTGAAGCTTTTAGAGATAGTCTGAATTCTTGCTTTTAATTGTGATGAATTCAAGTTAAATCTTAAATTTTATTTTACAGGGCGTTATCTTCAACTTTGCAAACTGGTCTTCCTGCCGGCACATATTGTGATGTCATTTCTGGAGACAAAATTGACGGCAATTGTACGGGAATCAAAATCTATGTTTCTGGGGATGGAAATGCTCATTTTTCCATTAGTAACTCTGCTGAAGATCCGTTCATTGCAATTCATGCTGAATCTAAGTTGTAAAATTTGAAATAAATAAATACGCATACTCAGAGAAATAGCCAAGTGTATTTCTTTCCGTGTGTGTGTGTGTGTGTGTGTGTTTTCCTATAATTCATGAATTTTTGGTAAAAGCTAGAAGCAATCAACTTGAAAAACTCAGAAAAGCATAAAAATCACATGTAATTATGTAAGTATAAGTTCGTTACGATTATCGTCATGTTATATTTTTAAAGGCTCATGATGTCTTGTCATGTGTCAATGGAATTTCTAAGAATTCAGAGAGGCATCTTAACAAATATGTTTGTTGCCATCAACACCAAATTTCCCAGCATGTATTTGTGTATTTCTTCCATCAAGTGTTTCTAAGAGTTCGGGAGAGCTGATTTAACGATTCCCATACAAAGTTATAGCATTTGAGTGACTTCAACTGTTTGAAAGCCCTTCTACAGTTAATAAGTCAAAAAATAAAATAAACTTAAATTATGCAAGGTATGAGTCTTAATTATATGGAACTCATAGGAATCTTCTACTTTCTCTCTCTGTTTTTCTCTTTGTAATGTCTTTAAGTTGATGTAGACGTATGGATTTTTTGTTCCATTAAAAATTAATGAAGGTAAGTGGGGATGTAACATAATAAAAGAACAAGACTTTCTTGAGATAAAGTAAAGGAAGTAGCAAATCCTGGTAGAGTGATAAATCTCTGAAGGTTTTTAAAGAATAATTGATCAGTTGATCCATCTATTCATCCATGTCTCTATCACTCTCTGTGTGTCACTGTCTATGCAGTTAAGATTCCACTAAAAAAAACTTGTCAGAATAAATGAATTCAGCAAAGTAATAGGATACAAAGGCACCATGCAAAAATCAGTTGCATTTCTGTACACTAATGAACAATCTGAAACGGAGATTGTGAAAAAATTCCATTTATAATAGCACGAAAAAGGATACAATACTTAGGAATCTACCACAAGGTGGAAAATGTGTACGGTGAAAACTATTAAACCTTACTGAAAGATGTTAAAGACATAAATAAATTGAAGCATTACTGTTTTCTTGGGAGAGAATACTTAGTAGTATCAAAATGTCAGTACACCCAAAGTAATCTACAGCTTCAATGCAATCTCTATCAACATCTCACAGACCTAAAAAAAAAAAAAAAAAAATTCTATCCTAAACTTCGTATCTCAAGGGACCCTGAATAGCCAAAACAATCTTGAGAAAGAACAACAAAACTAGGGGACTCACCTCTGGTTTCAAACCTATTAAAAGCCTACAGTAATCAGGGGCGCCTGGGTAGCGCAGTCGTTAAGCGTCTGCCTTCGGCTCAGGGCGTGATCCCGGCGTTCCGGGATCGAGTCCCACATCGGGCTCCTCCGCTGGGAGCCTGCTTCTTCCTCTCCCACTCCCCCTGCTTGTGTTCCCTCTCTCTCTGGCTGTCTCTCTGTCACATAAATAAATAAAATCTTAAAAAAAAAAAAAAGCCTACAGTAATCAAAACATTGTGATACTGGCATAAAGATAGGCATATAAATCCATGGAATAGAATAATATCCAGGAATGTATCCTCTCATATATGGTCAAATGATTCTTTTTCTTTTCTTTTTAAGATTTATTAATTTTATTTATTCGAGAGAGGGAGCGAGCAAGTACGAGCAGGAGGCCAAGGGAGAGAGAGAGAATCCCAAGTAGACTCCTCGCTTAACATGGAGCCTGATACAGGGCTCGATCCCACAACCTGAGTCAAAACCAGGAGTCATAGGCTTAACTGACTCTGCCACCCTCGCGCCCCTCATCAAATAATTCTTTGACAAGGATGATGCCAAGACCACTCAGTGGGAAAGGATAGTCTTTCCAATAAATGGTGGCAGGAAAATTGGAAATCCACACACACAAGATTTCATTTGAACCATTACCTAAGATGGTATACAAAATTAATCCAAATTGGATTAAAAAAATCTAAATTTAAGAACTAAAACACCTCTTAAAACAGAACGTCCTGACATTGGATTTGACAGTGATTTGACAGTGATTCATTAGATTTGATATTAAAGGCATAGGTAACAAGAAAAAAATAGAGAAATTGGACTTCACAAAAACTTAAAAAGTTTTTTCATCAGAAGATGTGTACAGAATGAGAGAAAATAATTCAAATCATAACATCTGGTAAAAGATTAATATCCAGAATATATAGAGAACACCTGAAATTCAACAATAGAAAATCAACCCAATTCAAAAATGGGCAAAGAATTTGAATAGACTTTTCTCTAAAGATGTACAAATTATCAATATGCACAAAGATATCACCTCACTCTCAGGATGTCTACTATCAAAACAAACAAGAAGCAAGCATTCTTGAGGATGTGCCAGAATTGAACCCTTTGCATTGCTGGTGGAACGTTGAAATAGTATAGCTGCTGTGGGAAACAGTATGGCAGTTTTTAATGAAACTAAAATAGGATTACCATATGATCTAACAATTCCACTTCTGGGTATATACCCTGAAGAATTGACAGCAAGTTCGCAAAGTAATTATTTATGTACCCATGTTCATAACAGCATTATCCACAATAGCCAACAAGGTGGAAACAACACAAGTGTACTTCAACAGTGGATGAGTCACATGTGATAATATCCATACGAGGGAATAATATTCAGCTTTAAAAAGGAGATTTTGCCATAGCCTACACTGAAGATAAGCCTTGATGATATTATGATAAAGCCAGTCACAAAAAGACAAATACTGTATGATGCCGCTTATATGGAGTAGTCAAAATCATAGAGACAGAAAGTAGCACAGTAACTGCCAATGGCTGGGGAGAGGGAGGAATGGAGAGCTTCTGTTTAATGGATAAAAAATTTCAATTTTACAAGATGAAAAGAGCTGTAGAGATTGATGGTGGTGATGGTTACACAACATTATGAATATATTTAATACCACTGCACTGTACATTTAACAACATTACAATGGTAAACTTTGTTGTATGTGATTTACCACAAAATAAAAGTTTTAATAAAAAAGTAACATGTATGTGCAGATTTATAGTGGCTTTATTCATCATTCTCCAAAGTGAAAATAACCCAAATGTTCTTCAACTATCATACCTCTACATGAAATATTAATGACTATACATGTGACAATATGGATATATCTCAAAGGCATCATTAGTAAAAGGAGACAGACTCACAACGTCACACACTGTGTGACTCCATTTTCATGAAATTATATAAAGACAAAGCTCATCAGAGACCTGTTGAGTGGTTGCCAGGGGGTAGGTGTGGGTGGCTGAATTGACTACAAAGGGATGACGGTATTTCGGGGTGTGATGGAATATTGGATATTGTGGTTGCGTTGAGTAAAGCTATGGATTTATTAAAACTCAGATTTATGCATTCAGAAAAGAACCTTACTGGATTACTTGTAGATTGCTAGAGTATGAAGTGGTACAATCACTTTGGAAATAGTTTGACAATCTATAAATTGTACATATAGTTATAATAAAAACCAACAATTTTACATCTAGGTTTAACCCCTGTGATATGAAAATACATGTCTATAAGAAGTCTTAGTTATCCTTCACAGCAGCTTTATTCATAATTGCCAAAAATATAATCAGCCTATATGTCCCTCAACACATTAGATAAACAAATGATGGTACATGCATATTATAGAGTACAACTCAGCAGCAGACTGCTGTAATATATTTTGTTACAAATGCTTTCTGATCCAGTTTTGCGGCCCTGCCGACAGGTCAATCAGACTTTCCTGGGCATCTGATTAAGTCCACACCCCAAACCACTTCCCTTATCAGACTTTCCTCTGGGTCACTATATACCTTCTCTAATCACCCAAGGACCAGGTATCAGATGAGGAATATCTCTATAACCCAGAGCCCACTGAAATTATTTAGACATCCTAAACCTGCCTACCCGCTTCATCCATTCCTTCCTATAGAAGCCATAAAAAAGGAACTTGCACGTCGTTTCCTTCTCTTCCTCTGCTTGGTGAATAACCCTGGTGCTTCCCTTGAGTGGGCCTGGGTGGTGTCCTATTTCTCCTCAGGGAACTGTGAGCATAACAAACTGCAAAACTTTCTGGTTTCTCTTTCTTGATCGGAGTCTGACCTCACCATACCAAACCCACAGTAGTAAATACGACTAAAACAACTACTGATACACAAAAGAGTCCATATTGGTATTCGTTTCCTATGGCTATTGTAACAAAATACATAATCTTCGTGGCTTAGAACAAGAGAAATTTATTGTCTTATAGTTCTGGAGGGCAGAAATCCAAAGTCTTTTTCACTGATCAAGGTGTTGGCAGGGCTCTGCAACCTCTAGGGGCTTTATGGAAAAAGCAAACCTTTCTTTCAGCTTTGGTGGCTGCCAGCATTCCTTGACTTGTGGCTGCATCACTCCACTCTATGCTTCCACAGTCATGTGCTCCATGCCTTTTCTACTTCTACGTGTATTGCTCTCTTTCTTCCTCTTTCTTGTAGGAGACATATGATGGTATTCATGACCCACAAGATCCTAACCTTAATTACATCTGCAAAGGCTTTTTCCAAATAAGGAAACATATATAGATTCTAGGGAATAGGGCCTGATATCTTTTTAAAAAGCATTTATTTATTAAAAACATTTTAATAGTCTATTTTTCTTAAAAAAGCTTTAGGTTCACAGCAAAATTGAGAGAAATTACAGTTCCCACATAATTCCCGCCCTCACACCTATACAACTTCCACTACTCTCAACTTCCTGCATTAGAGTGGGATGTTAATTATAATTAATGTACCTACACTGACACATGATTATCACCCAAAGTTTACATTAAGATTTCCTCTTGGCATTATAAATTTTGTTTTTATAAAAGCATAATATGTATCCACCATTATCATACAGACTAGATCCATTGCTCTCAAAGTTCTCTGAGCTCCACCTGTTTACCCCTCCTTACTCCTGACTTCTGGCAACTACTCATCTTTTTACTGTTTCCAAACTGTTGCCTTTTTCAGAATGTTATATTCTATTACAGTATGTAGCTTTTTCATATTGGGTTTTTTCACTTAGTAATATGCATACAAGTATGACTCCTCCATGTCTTTTCACGGCTTGATGATTTTCAGCACAGATTAATTTTTCATTGTCTGGTTGTAACACAGTTTATCCATTCACCTACTGAAAGACATGTTGCTCTGAAATTTGGTAGTTATAAATAAAGCTGCTGTGAACACCTGTGAGTACTTTTTTTTTTTTTTTCTCGTGGGCATAAGTTACCCATTTATTTGGATAAACACCAAGGAGCATGATTGCTGGATTGTATGGTAAGAGTATGTTTAGTTGTATAAGAAACTACCAAATTGCCTCCCAAATTGTACCATTTTGCATTTGCTCCAGCAATGAATGAGAATTCCTGTTGCTTCACATCCTCAGCATTTGTTGTTGTCAGTGTTCTGGGTTTTTGTCATTCTAATGAGTATGTAGTGGTATCTTGTTTTAATTTGCAATTCCCTAAGGACATATGCTGTTGAGCATCTTTTCATATGCTTACCTGCCACCTGTATATCTTCCTTGGTGTTAGTTTAGATCTTTTGCCATTCTTTAAATGCATTGTTGATTTTCTTATTGTTGAGTTTTTAAAGTTCTTTGTGTATTTTGTGTAATAATCCTTATCAGATATGTCTTATCCTTATTAGATATGTCTTATACATGTATTTTCTCCCACTCTGTGGTTTTCCTTCTGATTCTCTTGACAGTATTTTTCACAGAAGTTTTAAATTTTAATAAAGTAAAGCTTATCAATTATTTATTTCATGGATTTGCCTTTGGTGGTTGTATCTAAAAAGTGATTGTCAAACCCAAGGCTATCTCGATTTTCTCCTGTTACCTTCTGGGAGTTTTCTAGTTCTGCATTTTACATGCAAGTCTATAGTCCATTTTGAGTTAATTTTTGTAAAGTCTATGTCTAGAATCCTACCCACCCACCCCCCTTTTGGGGCATGGGGATGTCCAGTTGCTCCAGCACAATTTGATGAAAAGTTGGTCTTTGTTCCATTGTACTGCCTTTACTGCTTCATTAAAGATCAGTTGACTATATTGGTGGGTATATTTACAGACTCTATTCTGTTCCATTGATTTAGCCTTTTTTCTTCTTTCTAATATCACTCTTCTGAGTACTGTAGATTTAGAGTGCCTTAATGTCAGGTAGTGTCAGTCCTCTGACTGTTGTTCTTTAATATTATGATAGCCGTTCTGTCTTTTTAAAAAATCTCCATGTAAACATTAGAATCTGTAGATATCCACAAAATAACTTGTTAGTATTTTTATTGGGATTGTATTGAACCTATAGATCAAGCTGGGAAGAATTACTGTCTTGAGAATACTGAGTCTTTTTACTTATGGACATGGAACATTTGTCCATTTATTTAGTTCTTCCTTGATTTTGTTCATCAAAGTTTTGTTTTCATATAGATCTTATATATGTCTTGTTAGACTTTTACTTAAATATCTCATTTTGGGGGGCTGCTAATAATAATGATGGACAGTATAGGAGAGAGATTAAGAGACAGGGTTGATAGAGTGAAAACTGTTATATATTCAATTGTAGTTCCAAGTAAATAAATGGATTGTGAAGACAGTGGCTATCTCAAGTATGCCCTTAGAATTTTTCTCTATCTGATAAGAAACACACACACACACACACACACACAAATACACACAGATTTCCAAGAACACAGGATGAGTTTTTTTAAAATCCACATTTAGACATCACACAGGGACAATATTTTTAAAGCAGTAAAAAAAATTTTTTTTTATTTTAAAAGAAAGATTTCCTCCGTGGAATGTCAATTAGAGTGACATCTGACTTCTTTATAGCAACAAAGGAAGCCAGATGTCTCTAGAACATACTCAAAGTAGTGAAAGAAATAACTTGTAGAATTTTACACAGAGAAAGTAGTTTTAAGGAATAAAGATAAAGACATTTTCAGACAAGTAACGAAGAGGGTTTGTCAGAGTGTACATCAACCATACTCAAATTTAAAAGAATACATATTTCACTTAAAGAAAAAGAGGATTTGTGAGCAGATATTCACCAAAAGAAATTATAAAGGGAATATTTTAGACGTCTGTAGTTACCCTAGGTAGGAGATCTGAGATGCAAGAGGAGTGAGGAAAAAAGTAAGTGGTAAATATCTGGCTAATCTAAAAAAAAAAAAAATTATCTATTAAAAAATAATGTTTTGCAGGATTAAAAATATAAGACAGACTTAAAAAATAAAACCAATGAGTATCAACTAAAATAGAGTTGAATATTCTCTTTGACAATCGACATAATGATTAAATTTGAACTCTGAAATTAACCCATGGTATAATTTCCATGTTAACCATTAGTAAAGTAGAAACAGTGTATGATTTCTACTGTGTTAGATGATAAAATATAGAAAAATAATTGAAAAGAAGACAAAAAATATGAAAAAAATTGGCGGGGCAATAAGGTGATAGATTTATATTTAAATATAGCAATAGTTACATTCAGTGTAAATGGACTTAGAGTTTCTATTAAAAGACAAACATTTTCACACATGATTAAAATAAATGAGTAGAAATCGGTAAAGGTAAAGGCAAGTACAAAGTACACCAGGCAAATTCTGACCAAAGGAAAGCTCGTATAGCTTTACTGGAATGAGATGAAATAGATTTAAGGCCGAATCAGTGCAAAAGATAAAATGGTTCTATGTTTTAATAAAAAAATATTAGACTTTATAATTTTAACACATTGACTAGAAAATTGGTACTTGTAAGTTTTTTAGCCTCTGTAACTTAGGGTTAAAATAGATAAAGCAACAAATTTGACAGAAATTGTAAGCATAAGCAATTCTATACTATATATAATTGGAGATTTTAGATGTACCAATCTCAGTAGCAGAACAAGCTGATTTAAACAAGTTTTAATTAACTCGACCAAATGGATATATAGACAACACGCTTTTTAAAATACTTGTCTACATAGGGGTCATAAGACAAATCTTTTAAATGATTGAAATCATACAGAATATGTTAATTGTACTAAGATCGCATAGTAGGCTCTTACTGAATGGCTTATGAAATTAATTGCTACATCTTTGGGGAAGTAGTTTTTCCCAGTGAAAAATATTACATATATAACATATGTATATTTTGATTGTTCAGAATTGTTAAAACATTCCAAATTAAGCTTCAGTTTAGTTGAGCACGACCCCTCATCTTGGTTTCATCCCTACTTCCTCAGAGATAACCTGTTACTAGTTTTTTTCTGTGACTGTACATGCAGTTGAATTCCATACATATACGTACACATATAAAATATGCAATTTTTGAAATGCTTTTTTTTACAAATATAAATGAAGACATACTGTTCTGTGTTTTTTAATTCAAATGGCCTCTCATATTGTTACCATGAAAAATGCCTTTTTAAAAAATAAAAGCAAACTATTTCACCTGTCAGAGTATGGCTGTACTCTATTTTTAGCCATTTTTCACTGCAATGACATGTACGTGTTTTCCAAAGGTTTTGTTGTTGTGATCAATGTTGTAGTGACCTTTTGTATTTACTTGTCTCTGTACACATGGGTGAATATTTCTGTAAGAAAATAAGTAGAAGTGCATTTTATTTTTTATTTATTTATTATTTTTTTTTAAAGATTTTATTTATTTATTTGACAGAGATAGAGACAGCCAGCGAGAGAGGGAACACAAACAGGGGGAGTGGGAGAGGAAGAAGCAGGCTCATAGCAGAGGAGCCTGATATGGGGCTCGATCCCACAACACTGGGATCACGCCCTGAGCCGAAGGCAGACGCTTAACCGCTGTGCCACCCAGGCGCCCCTAGAAGTGCATTTTAAATACATTTTTATATTTTAATATTATGTAAAATTGCCCAGTTCCCAATTTTTACTAGATCAGGTCTAGTAGTAGTATAGTACATGAGAGTACCTTTTATAACACTCTCACCAAAAACGGATGTGATGAAGCTTCTAACTTTTGCTTTTCTAATAGATGAAAATTGATTTGTTATTTTAATTTGGATTTCCCAAATTGCTAGCTAGGCTCAGCATCCTCTCACATTTTTTTGGTGGTGGGGGGGATATTTGGGTTTCCTCTTTTGCGATGTGTCTGTTGCTTCTTTTTCCATTTTTAAAAAAATTTTTCTTCTTATTGACTACCTGGAGTTGTTCTCATGTTCTTGTTATTGTTTCTTTGGTATATATTACCAGTACATTCTCCCAGTCTATCATTTGTTTCCTGAATATTCTTTCTAGTGCAACTTTAAGAAATCGTAGACGTTGCTAAAAAGCCAGGATAGTGCCAAAGATATGCCTGCTTTAATTTCTCCAACTATTACCATGCAAAAAAGGATTTGTTACTTTTTATTGTGATTTATTTTTAATTGAAATATATTTGATATATAACATTATATAAATGGAAGGTATACAATACGTTAATTAGGACACATTTATATATGTAACATTATAGCAATAATTAACATTTCTCTCATGTTGCATAATTATCCTTTTTTTGGTGGTTGGAATAATTAAGTCCTAGTTTCTTAGCAAGTTTGATGATTGTAATACAATATTGTTGTCTATATTCAGCATACTGTGTATTAGATCTCTAGGACTTATTTACTGCTCAGTGTAAGTTTGTACACTTAAACAGCTGTCATTTCCTCTCCCCCCAACCCCCCGCCATCCACTGACAACTACCCTTCTACTCTGTACAAGTTTGGCTTCTTCAGATTTGACATACAGGTGATATTGTATAGTACTTAATCTTTCTCTGCGTGATTTATCTCACTTAACATGAGGTACTGAAGTTTCATCCATAGTCACACATGGCAGGATGCCTCCATTCTCACGGCTGAATAACAATCCATTCTATATATATAAAACATCCTCTTATCCATTCATCCATTGAGGGACGCTTAGGTCATTTCCATATCTTGGGTGCTGTGAGTAACGCTTGCAATAAACATGGGAGTGCAGTTACATGTTTTGGAAATCCTGTTTCTATTTCCTTTGGGTGTATACCCAGAAGTGGATTGATGGATCATATCCTAGATCTAATTTTAGTTTTTTGAGAAACCTCCATATTGTTGAACCAAATTGGTTGAACCAATTTGCATTCCCACCAACAAGGTACAAGGGTACACTTTTCTGAACATTCTTGCCAACACTCATTATCTTTTGTCTTCTTGATGATAATTATTCTAGCGGGGTAAGGTGATATCTCATTGTGCTTTTGATTTGCATTTCCGTGTTCATTCCTAATTTTAGCTGTCTTTTCATGCACCTGTTGACAATTAGGATGTCTTCTTTGGAAAAACATCTATTTAGTTATGGCACAAAATTTAATTTAATTTAGTTAGTTAAATTAGATGGTTTGTTTTTTCATTATTGAGTTGTATGAGTTCTTCATATATTTTGAATATTAAATATATTCTGATCTGGTGTTTACAATTTTTTCCCCAATTCTGTAGATTGTATTTTAGTTTTGTTCATTGTATCCTTTGCTGTGCAAAAGCATTTAAGTTTGATGTAGTCCCATTTGTTGATTTTTGGTTTTGTTGTTTGTGCTTTTGGTGTCATATCCAAAATATCATTGCCAAGACCAATGTCAAGGAGATTCTCCCCTATAGTTTCTTTTAGTAGTTTTATATGATCAGGTCTTATGTTTAAATCTTTGATCCATTTTGAATTAGTTTTTGTGCATGGTATAAGATAGGGGTCCAATTTCATTGTTCTGCATGTGTTTTTCCAGTTTCCTAGTACCATTTGTCAAAGATCCTATTCTTTCCCCATTGGGTGTTCTTGGCTCCCTTGTTGAATAGTAGTTGACCATAAACTCAGGGGTTCAATTCCGGACTTCCTATTCTGTTTTGTTGGTCTGCGTGCCTATTGTATGCTAGTATCATACTGTTGTTCTTACTATATCTTTGTAATATACTTTATAATCAGGAAGAGTGATACTTCCTGCTCTGTTCTTTTTCCTCAAGATTGTTTGGCTATTCAGAGTCTTTTATGGATCAATACAAATTTTACGATATTTTCTTTCTGTTTCTGTGAAGAATGCCATTGGTATTTTGATGGAGATTACACTGAATCTATAGATGACTTTGGATAGTATTGACATTTTAACAATATTCTTTCTATCTATGAAAAAAGAATGATTTTCAATTTTTTGGTGTCATCTTCAGTTTCTTTCAGGAAAGTCTTGTCGTTATTGTTGTACGGATCTTTCACTTGGTTAAATTTCTTCCTAAGTTATTTTATTGTTTCTGATGCTACTTTGAATGGGATAGTTCATTTTTTTCTCAGATGTTCATTATTAGTGCAACTGATTTCTACATGTTGATTTTGTTTCCCATAACTTCAGGAAATTGATTAGTTCCAGCAGTTTTTGGGTTGAGTCTTTGTGATTTTTTATATATGAAGTTATATCTTCTCTAAACAGTGACAGTTTTCCTCCTTCCTTTACAATTTGGCTGACTTTTCTTTCTTTTTCTTACAGGACTAGCCGGGACTTCTAGTACTATATCGAATGAGTGGTGAGAGTGGACATCCCTGTCTTGTTCTCCATCTTAGAGTTTTCAGTTTTTTTCCATTGAGTGTAGTTTTAGTTGTGGGTTTGTCACATGGCTTTTATCGTGTTGAGGTATATTCCTTGTATACCTCATCTGCTGAGGGTTTGAATCATGAAAGGATGTTGTATTTTATTAAATACTTTTTCTGTATCTACTAAGAAGATCATGTAACTTTGGTCTTTCATTTTATGAATGTGATATCTTACTCATTGATTTGCATATGTTGAACCATGCTTGCACCACAGGGATAAATCCCACTTGGTCGTGATGTATATTCTTTAATGTGTTCTTGATTTTGGTTTGCTAATATTTTGTCAATAATTTTTGCATTTATATCCATCGGGGATATTAGTATATAGTTTTCTTGTGGCATCCTTATCTAGCCTTGGCCTCATAGAAAGCATTTGGAAGGGTTCGCTTTTCAATTTTTTGGAAAAGTTTGAGAAGGATGTATATTCATTCTCCATTAAATGTCTGGTAGAATTTACCAGTGAAGTCATCTAGGCCTTGGGTTTTCTGTGTTGAGAGGTTTCTGATTATTGACTCAATCTTTTTACTCCTTGTTGGCCTGTTCGTATTTCTTCCTAATTCAGTATTGGTAGCTTGTGTCTATCTAGAAATTTACTCATTTTTTCTAGGTTATCTGATGTTTTGGCATATAATTTTTCGTAGCAGTCTCTTATGATTGTATGTATTTCTGTAGTATCAGCTGCAGTGTCTCCTCTTTCATTTCTAATTTTCATCATTTCAGTTTCTTTCTTTTCTTAGTTAGGTAGCCAATGTTTTTCAATTTTTTTTATCTTGTCAAAAAAAAACACTCTTAGTTTGATTGGTCCTTTCTGTTGTTTTTCTGGTGTCTATTACATTTATTTCGACTCTGATCTTTATTATTTCCTTTCTTCTGCTACTTTGAGCTTCATTTATTCTTCTGTGTCTAGTTCCTTGAGATATAAAGTTAGGTTGTTTATTTGAAATCTTTTTAAATTTCTTGATATATGCATTTATCACTATAAACTTTCCTCTCAGAACTTCTTTTGCTGCATCCCATAAATTTTGATATATTGTATTCCCATTTTCATCTGTTTTGAGATAATTTTTATTTCCATTTTGATTTTTGACTCAATTGTTCAGAAGTATATTTTTTACCTTCCACATTTTTGTAGATTTTTCAGCTTTCCTCTTGTTGATTTTTATCACGTGTGTAGGAAAAGATGGTATAATTTCAATCTTAAGTTCGCTAAGATATGATCTGTCCTGGAGAATGTTTCATATGTACTTGAGAAGAATGTATATTCTGCTGCTGTTGGATGAATATTCTATATATGTTATGTCCATTTATTGTAATGCATGGTTCAATTCCATTGTTTCCTTATTGATTTTCTGTCTAGATGACGTATCTATTGCTGATAGTGGGGTATTGAAGTCCCTTACTATTCTTCTTTTTTATTTTTAAGATTTTATTTATTTATTTGTTAGAGAGAGAGAGAGAGAGAGAGTGCACAAGCAGGGGGAGCGGCAGGCAGAGGGAGAAGCAAGGAGCTCAGTGCTGTCTGTACTGGATTCCAGGGTCCTGGGATCATGACCAGAGCCGAAGGCAGATGCTTAACCCACTGAGTCACGCAGGCATCCCTGAAGTCCCTTACTATTCTTGTTATCCATTTCTTCCTTTAGATCTATTAGTATTTGCTTAATATATTTCAGTATTCCAATGTTGGGTGCATATGTATTTACAATTATTGTATTTTCTTGATGTTTGACCCTTTTATCATTATATAATGACCTTCTTTGTCTCTTATTACAGTTTTTGGCTTGAAGTCTATTTTGTCTGATGTAAGTATGGCTACCCTTACTTTCTTTTGGTTTTCTTTGCATGGAATATCTTCCTGCATTCCTTTTCTTTGAGCCTGTGTGTGTCTTTTGAATTTAAATGAGTCTCTTATAGGTAGCATATAGTTAGGACTTTTTTTTTGAACCTGTCCAGTCATTCTATACCTTTCTATTGAATTCAATCCATTAACACTTAGAATGATAATAAATATGTGAGGACTTACTGCTGCCATCTTGTCATTTGCCTTCTGATTGTTTTATATATCCATTGTTCCTTTTCCCCTCTGTTGTGGCCTACGTTTATAAAGTGGTGTTTTTTTACCTCAGTGATTTCTTCAGTCTCTCCTTTTTAAATGTTTATGACTCTAGATTTTTTTGTGGTTGCCATGCGGCTTACGTAAAACATCTTATAGATAAAATAGTTCCTTTTGTACTGATAGCAACTTACAGTTTTGGGGGGCATTAATTTTCCACCTTTTACCTCTCCCCTTTTACATTTTTTTTCATATCACTGTCCAGCTTAAACTTTTTCCCTTTTATATTTTGATATCACAGTTTACTTCATTTTATGCTGTGAATTCATTGACAAAGTATAATAGCTATAATTATTATAATGCTCTTTTTCTTTCATCTTTATACTATGGTTAAGTGATTTACTCACCATTCTAGTATAGAGTTCAGCCTTCTAATTCTGTTTTTCACCTTTGCCAGACTGTTGTGTACTTTCACATGTTTTGTGTCACTAATTAGCATTATGTTTTCATTTTAGTTCAGCGTTTCTTGCAAGGCAGTTCTAATGGTGGTGAACTCTTTCAGCTCAGCCTTTGATTGTCTAGGAAGTGTTTATTTCTCCTTCATATCTGAAGGATAACTTCACCTGATAGCATATTGTTAGCTGTCAATTTTTATCTTTTAATACTTTCATATTTCATTCTTTTTTTGCCTGTCCTACAGAGTTTGTGCTGAAAATTCCATTGATAGTTAAATGGGAGTTTTTTGTAGATTACTTTCTTTTTTTCCTAGCTGCCTTTAAGATTCTTTATAACTGATTTTTGAACAGTTTTGTTACAAAGTGTTGTGGAAATGGTCTTTCTGCATTGAAATAACAGGGTGTTCTAGCTTTGTGGACTCGTACGTTCAGTTTCTTCCCCAGGTTTGGAAAGTTCGCAGCTATTATATCTTTAAATAACTCTGTGCCCCCTTCTCTCTCTCTTTTTCTGGTACACTAATAATTCTATCTTCTTTTCTGATAGAATCTGATAGCACTCATGGGGTTTCTTCACTTTTTAAAAATCTTAGTTTTCTCTCCTCTTCTGACTGAATCATTTCTAAATTCCTCTCTCCCAAGTCGCTAACCCTTCCTTCCTTCTTATCTGCCCTGTTACCTAGGCTCTCCAATGCAGTCTTCATTTCATTCTATGTCTTCTTCAGCCTCAGAATTTCTGTTTTGCTTTGTGTGTTTTTAATTTCAGTCTCTTTGGTAGAGTACTCATTCTGTTCATTCATTTCATTCCAGAGTTCATTAAATAACATTTCTCGGTTTTCTTGTAGCCCATTAAATTTCTTTGTAAAATTTATTTTGAACTGTCAGTTTCATCTCAGTATTTTGTGTCTTTAAATTCAGTATATGGAGATTATTTTCTTTTTATGATATCAAATTACCTTGATTTTTCATTGTGTCTGACAATATATGTCTCTGATTTTACATTTAAAGTAGCAAACACTTTTCTTAAGAATTTGTGTAATTTGGCTATTACAGCTCTACAGGCTAGCAATTAGAAGAGTTTCTTTTGTAGTCCAGAAGGTGGCACTATAGCTGAAGTTTTTGGTTTCTCCTATGGAAGATGGCTCTTGGGATGAAGTATGCAAAAAGAGCAGGAAGCAGTGTTGGGGGAGATGTGGACTTAGCATCTGGAACTTTGGGGGTGCCTAGAGACCAGTAGGTGGATCCTAGTGTAGGGAACTTCAAGAGATCCATGCACAGACCTACAGAGGAAATCCTGAAGCATACAGAAGGAAGTATGTTCCTTCAGGGCCACTTCATACTCCTTGTCTGCCTCTTTCCTTCCCCCCCGCCCCCAAGTCGTGGAGGTCCCTCCTTGGAACTCTTGTATCACAGGAGAGAAACAAGCCTCTCCAGCTGCAACCCACATGCAGCTAGGTAGTGTGTCACTTCTTTCACTTATCACTTCCTCTGCCAGAGAGGTAGCTCCTTCTGTTGCCCAAAGCCCAAAGTGTTCCACTGTTGCCCTGGAGAGGGAGGCTGCCTCAGTGGGTTCCTCCCTGTCCTCTGCCTCCCAGCTCACCTCTGTCCCACTCTGATGGTGTGCCAGGTTCTCCTGTCAGGCTGACTGGACCTCCACAGATTCTCTGTCTCCCATGAGTATCTATCCACTTGTGTACTCTCCAGGTTCCTCTTCTCTACTCAGGGCAAGTGCAGGTGGAGCAGGTTCACCAACTCCCCTGAATCCACAGTCCCCTTTGTGATCCTATCCACTTACTTCTGGATGCACAAGTAGATAGACATTTCCTAGGTGTTCTGGTGTAATGCAGAGGCACTTTAATTCAGTTTTAGGTGACTAATTCATTGTAATCAGAGAGGGGAGGGAAAAGGAATGACTCACACCACCATGATGCTGACATCACTGTCAATTTTTTTATGTTGTTATTTGTTCAATATAAATTCCTAGGTCTTTTTTTTTATATTAGTAAAATAAGAGAATTAGATTTAACTACGTGGTTCCAAATTTTAAAAAAAGATAATGTATTAACAGTAGTTTTTTATGAAACTGAATTGCATGACTTTTATATGAAAATATGTTTCAATACGATTTTATAGAATTTCTGATTACTTAGAGCTCAAAATCTGGAAACCATTGGACTAGCTTATTCCGGTAGTCTCTTTCAATATTAATGTTCTCCGATCTTATGATTTATTCTTTCTTCCTACATCCCATGAGAAAAGAAATATCAAGTAGAATGTCTAGGAATCAAAGAGCTAAAGGGAACTTAATGGTTGTATCAATCAGGACAGAACAGGTGATGCCGCAATAACAAAGACCTGAATTCTCAGTTAGGAGAGTCAATTCTCAGCTTAGGATAGTCACGTTTATTTCTCATGTTTACCTTAGGTCAAAAAGGAGACTCTTCTTATTAGTCACTTTACAATCTGTCACTGAACCTTCGTTTTGATACATGCTTTAACAATCACAGAGGCCCCAGAGGAAAACAGTACTTTTGCTTTTATTTCATTGCTATAGCAAATGACATGGAAATTCCCAAATTCAACAGGACAAGATGTGTGTTTCACCTGCAGGGAGGAGGACTGAATATTTATGAATAATAATACGTTCTGTGGGTGTGAGATCTGGAATAAGAACTGTAACAGGGTGCCTAGCTGGCTCAGTCGGTTAAGCAGCTGACTCTTGATATCGGCTCAGGTCGTGATCTGAGGGTTGTGAGATCAAGCCCCGTGTTGGGCTCTGCACTGAGTGTGACGCCAGCTTAAGATTCTCTTTCTCCCTCTCCCTCTGCCTCTCGTGCTCATGCTCTCTCACTCTCTCTAAAAGAAACAACAACAAAAAAACACCCCCCAACAATTAAAATAAAATAACACTGTATCAGAGAAATATTAATTTTGTTTAATGTAAAAATTTGAAAAACAGGAAATACGAGATGAACCCTTACTACTTTTGCAATTTTCTAAACATATTAATCTTAGCTAAACAGAAATTTCCAGATTCTAAAATATCTTCACATAAAGTATTTTATTTTTTACAACTCGTTAATGGAGACTGATGAGCCTGAGGAGTGGGTTGAACTCACTGAAGAGTTAAAGTGCTTGGTTTTGAATTTCAGTCTCAGCATTTACTGAAATTTGACCTGGACAAATGACCTTACTTAATGTACTTCAGTTCCCATTTAAAACTGGGTAGAATCATAACTCCATCTTGCATTTACGTTTATGTGAGGAATCATAGTGATAATACACTGAAATGGCACAGAGTTACACTCAATACATATTGTTAGTTGTTTTTAGTTATTTTTGTGTTTCTATCATATTTATCAATAATACGATTACCCGCATTTTCCAACTGAGACCTAAATACAATCTATAGGCTGTGTTTTCTCTAAGGTTCACATAGTAGATGGCAAAGCTCAGATTCAAAATTAGATTTTTGGTTTAGAGACTTTGTTTACATCCTAGTCACACTTATTTAATCTGACACAATCATTTTAATCTGTGCCTTAAGGTTATTTCACCAAAACATTTTCCTGCAGGGGCGCCTGGGTGGCTCAGTCCTTAAGCGTCTGCTTCAGCTCAGGTCATGATCCCAGGGTCCTGGGATCAAGGCCATATTGGGTTCCCTGCTCAGAGGGAAGCCTGCTTCTTCCTCTCCCACTCCCCCTGCTTGTGTTCCCTCTGTCACTGTCTCTCTCTCGCTGTCAAATAAATAAAATCGTTAAAAAAATTTTTTTTCTTACAGATTGCTATAGATGGTTCAGGAAAACAAAAGACTAATTGAGATTGGGAGAGGATACTGAGAAAGAGAAAGGAAGAGAGAAAAGAAAGAGAAAGAGAAAGCAAACAACTGAAAAGGTACAGTGTATTTGGAAGAGGTGGCAGGGCAGGAGGCTGAGCAGAGGAGAGAAGACAGTAGTTTGTTTAGGAATCAGGAGTGATATTAGCCAATCAAGTATCACTGCAGAGCTCACGTTAGACTTTTCTTTTACAGATTAGGTTTGCAGAATTGGGAAGAGTTGTAAGAGTACCTATTGAAAAAAAAAAAAGATTATAGGAAATGTACAAAGCCCTAAATTCAGCATTATTTCCCTCACTGAAGAGAAGGCAAAACAAGAACTGTGCTATTTTTAGTTTATAATTGAAAGGACTGACCTGTGGATTTGAGAGTTTGCTGATTTAAAGAAGTGATGTGGCAAGTTATTTTAATGTGTTATGAGTATCAAGCAGTCCCTACACCTCACTTTTTGTCTTGAAATAAATGGTTTCTGTCATATGATTTGATATTGTTCAAGGTTCACAGTCTATTTTAGGTTTGTTGACATCTCAAGTTTGTTTCCAGCGGCACAAAAAGTGCTATTTGTGTTTGAAGTGTGTCTGAGCCTTGGCTCAAAATATTTCTCTCATTTAAGAAATCTGATAGGCAAACTGGATTATATTTGCCTCTTTTCTCTAGCCTTCACACGTGATTTAATATCTTAAGCTCAGGTTCATCTTCTAGTTTTACTTTTCTTTTCTCTTTTCTTTTTTGGGACGGGTGGATAGAGAGCTTGTGGGAGACATTTTGGAGAAATTTATCCATGATTCAATGTATGATTTAGAGGAATTATCACTGTTTTCAGTAACAGAAACCACTAACTTGACCAAATACTGTAGTAATAATACTACTTAAGCTCTAGAATATTAAAAACTAGAAAATTAGAAAAAAATACCTGAAGATAAATAAAAGTGACAAAATAAGCATAGATGTGACATTCAAAATGTTGAATGATACTTTAATTAAAAAACTTGGTATAAAGATATTTAACTGTGAGGTATCTAGGCTACTAACTACAAATGGTAAGAGTAGATAACTTGTCTCTTCTTGGTTAATGTTCATTTCCATGTTAAAAAATATATTACTATCTGCCTGAGATGCAAGGCTGCTTTGGATGGAGGAAAAGAACACTGTCATAGCTAATACTGGTATAGGTAACTGACATTTATGTAAGTATGAAGAATGCTCTAGAAATAGATACTAGTTTTTTGACTACTACTTTTTACCTAACGTTTTAATAGAGTTCCTTTATTCTATTATTGACATGGTATGATTTAAGTAGACTTTAAGCTGAATCACTAAAATTATGGTATTTCATGTGTTAAGAGAAGTCCTGGATTTATTCTAGAGCCTTTCCCCTATGATGTCATTTATATTGTGGATATTAAATAAAATAACAAATATCTCAATATGGATTGAGAAAAAAAAATACTTGAGAACACCAGAAACTAGCCAACTTATGGAGAAGTCTAAGTTGATAGTATTTTTTGTATTGTATATGTTTTATTGGCACTTCAAATATAAATACTTCTTAAGGACTATTGCTTTGTTGATAGGATATTAGCAAATGTCCTAGTTTATATTTTTAAGGAACTCCCAATACATCTCACTTGACATATTCTAGTAGCCCTTAAAGCTTTAAAATAGAAAGAAGTTTCCTCTTTGTAAGGCAATCCAGGCAATATGAGATGTGGGCAACAGAGCATTGATATTAGTATTAATAACTGTGAATATCTTCTCTGAGGAGAACAATTTTAGGAAATCCATAATGGGAAGTAGACATTACAACTATTTCAAGTTCTTTTTTTGTTTTGTTTTGTTATTTTTTTTTAAATATTTTTTTATTTATTTGAAAGAAAGGGAGCACCAGTGGGGTAAGGGACTGAGGGAGAGGGAGAAGCAGGCTCCCTCCTGAGCAGGGAGCCAGACATGTGGCTTGATCCCCAGGACCCCAGGATCATGACCTGAGTCAAAGACAGGTGCTTAATTGACTGAGGCATCCAGGTGCCCCTTTTTTGTTTTGTTATTGATATGAAAGATGTCAAGGATTTGTTTGCACATTTTACTTCACAAGATATAAAGACTCTTTAGTTGTCTTAATGCCTCTGCTATGGAGTTTATAGCTCTTTAGATTGATTGAGATGAAAATTCAGATTAAATGAGAAAATCTGTGACAATGACTGACCCCTGATAGAAGATTATTGTATAATTGTATGCATCCACCTATGCTGGGATGCTAGTAAAATTTCTCAGTTTATGTCTGCCAGTTATCTATTTTTTAAATAACATCCTAAAGTACATGTGAAACAGTATTAAAAACAGTTCAGAGTTAATTGATGTGGCAGTGATGAGAAGTTATTTCAAAATCATCATGGGATCTCCCAGACTCTCTAAAGAGGTTAAAACAACAAGAGAGGAAAAGAAAGGAAAGTGTGGAAAAAGAGCAGGTGGAGAACTTAGCTGGCTCCTTCTTACCACTATCAATTCTTGGGCAGGGGCAGGGGTTAAACAAATACTTCTGAGAGTAGAAAGTATTATTAGAATTTGGAAAGAGTGGCATGGAAAGAGAGAATGTCCAAGTGACTAGAAGTGGAAGTGGAAAGAGAGCATGAGTTTAGAGCAGTTTGAATAGTACCAGCAATAAAAATAACAAAGCAGTAATAACAACATTACAGAAACCAAATATATTGAGTTTTTAATGTATCATGCACCGGGGTAACAGCTTTATTGGTGTTTATTCACTCAGTCATTGTGACAACTTTATGAGGTACATATTACTTTTTCTTGTTCATAGATAAACTTGAAGAGATTATTTTCCAAAAAAAAAAAAAAGAGATTATTTTCCAGGGTCATGTGGATAATAAATGACAAGGTCAGGATTTAAACTGCAGTTTATCTAACACTTAAGGTCATTTTCTTAACATTTGGAAGCTTAAGTCCAGTCTGAAGTTCAAACTATGCTGTTATCTAATTCTCAACTCTTTATCACCATCAGCCCCATATCATCCACTGTCTAGTCAGTCTTCTCTCCTTCTCTCATTCTAATATTCATCTACATCCAGTTAGTTTCTTGTCTTCCTTGCAAATTTAGTCCTTC
Source organism: Ursus arctos (assembly GCF_023065955.2). Classification (NCBI taxonomy): domain Eukaryota; kingdom Metazoa; phylum Chordata; class Mammalia; order Carnivora; family Ursidae; genus Ursus; species Ursus arctos. The sequence continues at coordinate 15,810 of NW_026622836.1, read as the reverse complement.
TTGTTTGTTTTTGAAAACCTTTCTCTGGTGCCTGGGTGGCTCAGTTGGTTAAGCGTCTTCTCTCGGCTCAGGTTATGATCCCAGGGTCCTGGCATCTGAGCAGGGAGCCTGCCTCTCCCTCTCCCTTTGCCTGCTGCTCTCTTTGCTTGTGCGCTCTCTCTCTCTCTCTCTCTCTCTGTCTCTGTCAAATAAATAGACAAAATCTTTTAAAAAAGAAAAAGAAAACCTTTCTCTGCTAATGAAACAGCACTTCCTCTTTTAAAGGTACCTCTTTAGATGCTCTCTCTGACCTGCCCTAACATATAGACTGCTGGGCTTTACCCAACATTATAACTTTGGATTCAACATCTCTCTTGCTATCTTGTCAAGTCTCAAGCGTCCAACTCTCCAAGACTGATAATTCAGCCATAATCGTTGACTATCCATACTAGTTGTTTATGGATGGTATCTGCTCTGATTGGTCAATGTCTGTGCTTAAATATTTTGTGTGCCATTTCTGAGACTATCATTACTTTATTGAAAATGTCCAAATCCCTCCACTTTTCTCTTCATATTTAATGTTTGTTTATACCTCAAACTCAGTATATCGTGATATTAGTTCTTCAGTTTCCCTAAACCAAGTCTGCCTCTGGATTGCACTATGAATGATGATGGTGTTGTCATTCTTTCATTCACTAAGCTCTATTCCTTTAATGATATTCATGCTTTTTAAAGATTTATTTGATTATTTTACGGGGGTGTAGGGGCAGAGAGATTTTGAAGCAGACTCTGCGCTGAGCAGGGAGTCCCTTATGGGGCTCAATCTCAGAACCCTGAGATTAAGACCTGAGCTGAAATCAAGAGTTGGATGTTAAACCAACTGTGTCACCCTGTCACCTGCATTCACTAAACTTTAAATCCCAGAGTCCCCTTTGTTTCCTCCTTTTCATTTCTCCCTATATCCTATTAGCTACCATTTCCTGTAGAATTGCTCTCCACCAAATCTATTGCATCTCTCTTTTCTGTATTGGTTAATTATTGCTGAATAACAGTAATAACGCATTATGCCTCACAATTTTATGGGTTGACTAGGTGGTTCTTTTGCTGGTTTAACCCTGGAATAATCATTCAACTACAGTTAGATGGTAGATCAACTCAGATGGTTGGAATGGGTAGGGACAAATAGATTTCTCTACGTGGCATTTCTTTTTTCTTTCTTTGTTTTTCTTTCTTCTTTCTTTCTTTCTTTCTTTCTTTCTTTCTTTCTTTTTCTTCTTTCTCTCTGTCTGTCTTTCTCTCTTTCTTTCCTTTTTTTCTTTCTTTCTTCCTCTCCTTTTCTTTCTTTCTTTCTTTCTTTCTTTCTTTCTTTCTTTCTTTCTTTCTTTCTTTCTTTCTTTCTTCCTCTCTGTCTGTCTTTCCCTCTTTCTTTCTCTCTCTCTTTCTTTCATTTTTTTCTTTTAAAGCTTTTATTTATTTATTTGAGAGAGAAAGAGAGAGTGCACGCATGAGGTGGGGTGGCAGAGGGAGAGGGAGAAGCAGACTCCCTACTGAGTAGGGAACTGATGCAGTGTGATCCCAGGACCCTGAGATTGTGACCTGAGCTGAAGGCAGACACTTAACCCACTGAGCTACCACCCTCCCCCTTTTCTTTATGTAAAAGTTATTTCACCTTATCTCTTTGAAAGTCAAACCTATTCTTCGAATTGACTGTATCTTCCTCTGTTCCCATCCAGCACAAATTATGTTTTCTATCAGTGAAATCCTGAAGCACTTTACTCATATCTTTCTTAAACTAGTAATCATGTTCTTCATTTTATCATTGTTACTTGCATTTGTGTATGGATGTGTCCTTTCTCTGACTTAACATTATCTCTAGAATGATACTGCCCAGTAGAAATATAATGAAAACCACATATGTAATTTAAAAATTTTTAGCAGCCATACTAAAAGAGGTCAAGGGGTGCCTGGTACCTCAATTGATTAAGCGTCTGCCTTTGGCTCAGGTCATGATCTCAAGGTCCTGGGATTGAATCCTGCTCCCCGTTCAAGCTACCTGCTTGGCAGGGAGCCTGCTTCTCCCTCTGCCGCTCCCCCTTGCTCGTGCTCTCTCTCTATCTCTCTCTTGCTCTCTGTCTGAAATAAATAAATAAAATATTTGAAAAAAAAGAGGTCAAAAGAAACTAGGGCAATTATGTTAATTTTATTTAGCCTAATGCATCACAAAATATTATTTTGACATAAACGACATAAAATTATTTTTACATTAATTTTTTAAACTAATTCTTCAAAATTTGTAGTATAATTTACACTTATAGCACATCTCTGATCAGACTACTATTTCAGGATCTCAGTAGCCAAATATTGCCTGTGGCTACCATATTGGACATTACTCCTCTAGAATTTTATAATGAATATCAGTGTATTACAGAGAATGTTGATTTGTGGTAGGACCTGTTATCAAATCACAGGCTCTATTTAGCGTATGAGCCTGGACAATTTTTTCAGATTGTCTGGCTTTATTTCGTTCATGTGTACAAAAGTTTTACAAAGATTAGATTCATATAATTTCTGACAGTGTTTGTTTACTTCGAAAAATCATTGAAGACGTAACCCAAGTTTGCCAATGCCTTCTACAGTGCCTGGATTTAGAGTCTTTTTTTTTTTTTAAGATTTTATTTATTTATTTTGACACAGAGAGAGAGTGAGAGCACAATCAGGAGGAGGGTCAGAGGTAAAGGGAGAAGCAGGCTCCCTGCTAAGCAAGGAGCCCATTGTGGGACTTGATCTCAGGACCTTGGAATCATGACAAAGGCTGACGCTTAACCGACTGAGCCACCCAGCTGTCCCTGGAGTTTAGAGTCTTATGTTACAACAATTTATTGATCACATAAGCTATTATGCTATTTGTTTTGCTAGTTTCTACGAATATTAAATAGGAAGTCTACCTTTAAGAAGTTTGGTACAGAATGACGGGACATGTAAATACTTAGTTATTTATAATACATTCACAATATAAATCAAATATAGCTTAATAATGTCATATATGTTAAAAAGCTATCATACAGAGGAGTTATTAACTATGCCTGGGAATATCAGGATAAGCTGCAAAAGATGTTGGTTCAACTGCATTTGGAAGGAAGAATAATTACTAGATACACAAGGATATTGGAAGGTGATCCTAGAAAGAAGGAAAATACTTGGAAAATCATGGAGCAATGAAATTGCTTCTGAAATATGAGGGAATTTTAGTTTTGCGATGGATAAGTCTTAGGGCCTGCACATTTGTGTCTTGTTTCCCCCCAAATTTACATGTTGGAACCCTAACTCCCAGTGCAATAGTATAAGGCTGTGGGGCCTCTGAGAAGTAATGAGTTTTAGATGAAGTCATGAGAGTGGAGCCCCATGATGGGATCAGTGTCCTTATAGGAAGAGAAAGAGACTGGAGCTCTCTCTGTTCTCCACGATAGAAAGATACAGGAGAAAATGGCTATTTGTGGACCTGGAAGGAGGCTCTCACCAGACACTGAACTGCCGATCTTTTGATTTCAGGCTTCCCAGCCTCCAGATCTATGAGAAATAAATATTTGTTGTTTAATCCACCCAGTCGATGATAATCTTGTTTTAACAACTTGAACTGACTAAGAAAGTAGGACAAATTGTGTTTACATGGTGGGTTAGAAGAAGGAACAAAGGAGAGCATTAGGGTTGATAGAGGAATAATTATGGACCACAGTGTTCTACGTAACCTTCCCTAAAACTGGTACTTCCTTGTTTTTCCTCATCTTAATGAATGGTATCACCAAATACCTTTCTGTAATTTTTTTCTTTCCCTCATTCCTCAGCTCTCATCTGTCTATAAACCTATTGCCTTTCTGTCTCTGAATTATATCCTGTCCGTGTCCTTAGTCCAAGCCCCTCACCTCTTTCCTAGACCACCTAAAAGTCTAGCTGATCTTACCTCTACTCTTGTCTTCACATAATCCAATATCTTCATGGCAGCAAGACTGATTTTCTTTTAAAGTATACCAAAGTTTCTTAGGTCTGCTTTTTACAGACTCAGAGCCTCTCTCATTATATTCTACAAGGTCCCTCCTACATGTTCTGGCCTAATAGACTTCGCATCATTTTACCCTTCCCTTCATTACACATTGTTTAGCTACATTGTTTTTGTTTTTTGTTTTTTTTTAAATGTCACTTCAGTTTTTTCTTTCCTTGGGCTTTATCTGTTGTCCTTTCCTCTAGATTGCTCTTTCTCTCATCTTCACCATGACTGCCTGCTTCTAATCCTAGCTGAAAATCATTTCCACAGAGAAATCTTCCGACTCTCCAGTTTAAAATACCTTGATGACGAAGTCACTTTCCATTTTGTTACTGTTAATTCATACTAGTTCTTATTGACATCTTCAGTTGTTTTATTATTATTATTTACTCATATATTTTCTTTTTTTCCCCTTTCTTTTCCTTTTCCTAAATTTTTATATAAATTCTAGTTAGTGAACATATAGTGCAATATTGGTTTCAGGAGTAGAATTCAGTGGTTCATCACTTACATACAACACCCAGTGCTCATTATGACAAGTGCCCTCCTTAATGCCCATCATCCATCTAGGCCATCCCACACCCACCTCCCTCCACCCTCACTTTGCTCTGTAATGTGAACAGTCTCTTATGGTTTGTTTCCGTCTCTGCTCTTTTCTCCCCCTTCCGTATGGTCATCTGTTTTATTTCTTTTTTTAAATTTTATTTTTAACAATTTAGTTAATTAATTTATTTGAGAGAGAGAGTGCAGAGCTGGAGAGAGCACAAGCACAGGTGAGGGGCAGAGGGACAGGGACAAGCAGACTCCCCGTGGAGTAGGGAGCCCAATGCAAGACTCCATCCCTGGACCCTGGAATCATGACCTGAATGGAAGGCAGATGCTTAATGGACTGAGCCACCTGTTTTAGTTCTTAAATTCCACATATGAGTGAAATCATATGATAGTTGTCTTTCTCTGACTGACTTACTTTGCTTAGCTTAATAAACTCTAGGTCCATCCATGTTGTTACAAGTGGCAAGATTTCAGGTTTTTTTTAACTTTTGTTTAAATTCAACTTAATTAACATATAGTGTAGTACTGGTTTCAGGAGCAGAATTTAGTGATTCATCACTTACATATAACACCCAGTGCTCATCCTAACAAGTGTTCTCTTGAAAACCCATCACCCATCTAGCCCATCCCCCACCCACTTCCCCACCAGCAACCCTCAGTTTGTTCTCTTAACTATATAGTCCCTTATGGTTTTCCTCTCTTTCTGTTTTTATCTTATTTTATTTTTACTCTTTTTTATTCTGTTCAGTTAGCCAACATATAGTACCTCACTAGTTTTTGATGTAGTGTTCAATGATTCATTAGTTGTATATAACACCCAGTGCTCATCATAATATGTGCCCACCTTAATACCCATCACTGGGTTACCCTATCCCCCCACCCTCCTCCCTTCTTTAACCCTTTTTGTTTCCTGAGTCCAGAGTCTCTCATGCTTTGTCTCCCTCTCTGATTTCTTCCCATTCAGTTTTCCTTCCCTTCCCTTGTGGTCCTCCACGCTGTTCCTTATGTTCCACATAGGAGTGAAACCATATGATAATTGTCTTTCTCTGCTTGACTTATTTCACTTAGCATAACCCATTCTAGTTCCATCCACGTTGTTGCAAATGGCAAGATTTCATTCTTTTTTATGGCTAACATTACATTGTGTGTGTGTATGGACACACACACACACACACACACACACACACATATAGTACTTCTCTATCCATTCATCAGTCGATGGACATTTGGGCTTTTTCCATAGTTTGGCTATTGTTGATAATGCTGCTATCAGCAAAGGGGTTCATTTACCCCTTTGAATCTGTATTTGTGTATCGTTTGGGTGAATACCTAGTAGCGAAGTTGCTGGATCATAGGGTAGTTCTATTTTTAACTTTTTGAGGAACCTCCATACTGTTTTCCTACAGTAGTTGCACCTGTTTTTATTTCCACCAACAGTGTAAGAGGGTTCCCCTTTCTCCGCCTCTTTGCCAACACCTGTTGTTTCTTGTGTTGTTAATTTTAGCCATTGTGATAGGTGTGACGTGGTATCTAATTATAGTTTTGATTTGTATTTCCCTGATGGTCAGTGATGTTGTGCAATCCTATATTTTCTTTCCACAATAGAATGTAAGCTCCTTGAGAGTAAGAATCCTGTTTTATTCATCACTGTATCCTGAATACATCACATGCTTAGCAAAGAGCAGCATTCAGTTCATGCTTGTCGGGTTAATGGATTACGTTTTCCCCACCTGTACTAGTATTCTCTTTTATAGGTTTTTACTTACATTCAGACGGAAATGGGATTGAATTCATCAATTTAGTGTCCTATTGCGTAGGGGAGATATTTAGCTAAAAGGAGAAAAAACCAAAACACTCTACTGCTATCGCCTTTGCACTAAGCACATGATTTGATGGAGGTGGGAAAAGGGTCTGTTTCTTCAATTCATGGGCATTCAACTTCCAAATGGTTTCTTAAATCTTAATGTAGGAACTTAAATAACTAAAAATTAGGACTGGTGGTGTAAAAATAGAACTGAATTGAGTATCCTTTTCCTTTTTGAAATTGAAACACTATAAAGTTTGCAAATAGATGGTCAAGGCAATGTTTTGACTAAAAATTCCGTTGGCTCTGATTGTGATTTTCCTTCTATCAGTGAAGGACTTCAGAAATAAACCCTAATGCTAATTAAATAATACACGATTAAGGATTCTTTGCATATAAACTGCCAGATGTTTAAAAAGGTTCATATTCCCTCCATAAGGAAAACATTAAGTTCTAAAAGGTCATGGAGATTGTTTTCCTGGCAGGTTGTTTATAGATATTCTTCACCTGTTAATATTACTATTGATAGTCCTTTTCTGATTATGAATAAACAGTTTACGCCCTACGTATTTATTCATGTTAACATTTACTTAGGAAAATGTGTTTCTTACAGGAGGATAAATAGTGGCTGGAAAGAATGCTGGCAACTTCAAAGCAAAATGAAGTTCTTCCTATTGCTTTCCGTCATTGGGTTCTGCTGGGCTCAGTATGACCCAAATACCAAACCTGGACGGACATCTATCGTCCATCTGTTCGAGTGGCGCTGGGTTGACATTGCTCTTGAATGTGAGCGATACTTAGCTCCAAAAGGATTTGGAGGGGTTCAGGTGGGTATTGTTCATAGTAGAAATTGCAGTTTGCTATCCTTGTAGTATATGGTATTGTGATATGTATCGGTAAAGCTGGAACATTTTACCGAGGAAGAAAAAAGTTTAGGATTGTTGGCAGCTTTATGTTTTGTTTCTGATATAAGCTTTCTTCAGCAGGACGTTTCCAATATGCTGTTAATATTTTCATTTGTTGCTAAAGATGTAGCTGTATATGCAAAGATTCCGAAATTATTTTAGATTATTGGTTAGTTTCTAGAGTATCCAGTGATATAAAGTAACCCATAATTTGATACTTACTATGATTTTTTATTGGTAGATCTCTCCACCCAATGAAAATCTTGTGGTTAATAACCCTTTTAGACCTTGGTGGGAAAGGTACCAACCAATTAGCTACAAGTTATGCACAAGATCCGGAAATGAAGATGAATTCAAAAACATGGTGACTCGATGTAACAACGTTGGTGTAAGTGCATTAAAGTTTCCTTTAAGAAATAATCAGGAAAATAATCTCTCTCTCCTCTCTCCCGTTCCTTTGGAGCAGAAGGTGTTCCGTGGTTATTTTTTATTTCACTTTACACTTAAGCTATAACTAACACTTAGTTATTACCTTATGTTCAGCTGTGCAAATTCCTGTGTATGTGCTATTTGTCTACTAAAGAAATTTAAGTCCCAGTTTAAAGCCGAACTTGTTTATAAAGCAAGTATCAGCTTTCAGGCCTATAACTATACACATTTCTGGGGAATCCCTTTCTAGTTAGGAATTGGAAATGCCAGTTGCAATATTTGCTGTAATTTTGATGTGACTTGTAACTTCACCTGTCATTTCCGGGTCCTCTTTCACGTAGGGGTTTTTGATGGTAAATCGTTATATTCTTTCTGAGGGGGAGCATGAGAGACAATATTTACCTTCGGATGCTAAGTAGATAATAGAGACTTGCTGCTTCTTTCTTAGGAGGATGCATGGAAATTTCAAAGACCACTACGCTCTCCTGTCTTAGCTGATTCTTACCTCCCCGCAAAAAAGACTGTTTGCATTTTTTCATAGTTATGGTAGTTTTCGTTCTATCAGTTTATCAGATAGGTAAGTATTTTACCAAGACGGTAGAATGCAGATAGGTATTCAGTTCACATTGATTTCCCTTCACGCTTGCCTTTTGGTTTATTAGGAAGATAAGTTAAAAAATAACAAAGACCTATTTTGGAGTGCGATTAACATACCAGAAACTTTAGTCAATAATACTAGATAGATTTCTACCTCTCTATAAGTCCAACTGAAATAGAAACTTTGTTTTTCAGGTCCGTATTTATGTGGATGCTGTCATTAATCATATGTGTGGGAATGCTGCGAGTGCAGGAACGAGCAGTACTTGTGGAAGCTACTTCAACCCTGGAAGTAGAGATTTTCCAGCAGTCCCATACTCTGGTTGGGATTTTAATGATGGTAAATGTAAAACTGGAAGTGGAGACATTGAGAGCTATAATGATCCTTATCAGGTAATTAAAGGAAAAAACCCACAGTGATCTGGATAAAGAGCTATCTGTGTTTAATTATCTACATGTAGTTTATTGATCTTCATTTTAAATACTGGCCTGGATTCCTTAGGAAAAGAGGATTCCAAGTTTGACTATTTGAAAATAAGAAACACAGGGGCGCCTGGGTGGCTCAGTGGTTGAGCATCTGCCTTAGGCTCAGGTCATGATGCCAGGGTCCTGGGATGGAGCCCTGCATTGGGTTCCCTGCTCAGAGCAAAGCCTGCTTCTCCCTCTCCCCCACCCCCTGCTGGTGTGCCCTCTCTCGCTGTGTGTCTCTCTGTCCAATAAATCAGTAAAATCTTAAAAAAAAAAAAAAAAAATAAGAAACGCAGATCAAGATTTAAAGCATTTTCCCCCATTTAATTTGTTCCAGTCAAAAAACTCGTCTACTTTATTTCCTCCATACTCCATTTTTATACTAGAAAATGTTTCAAAGGTATGTCCATACGAGAATGTCAGCTTCTCCAGTTTCCAATGCAAAGACACTACCGAAATATCTGTTAATGAATAAATGAATGCATTATCAAATGGATTATCAGGTAGAGGCGATGTTTTGTGTATCAGTCACAAAATTTTTACCTTAATAGGTCCGAGATTGTCGTCTGGTTGGTCTTCTTGATCTTGCGCTGGAGAAAGACTATGTGCGTTCTACGATTGCTGAATATATGAACCGCCTCATCGACATTGGTGTAGCGGGGTTCAGAATTGATGCTTCTAAGCACATGTGGCCTGGAGACATCAAGGCCGTTTTGGATAAACTGCATAATCTAAATACACAGTGGTTCTCTGAAGGAAGTAAACCTTTCATTTTCCAGGAGGTACATTAATACCTGTATATATCTACATTTCATGGGTATATGAAATAAGATAATTTAGTTAATTAGAAAATAAGTGATAGATTTAATGAATACAACTTCTGTTCTTTAATGGCTGGCTCATTTATATGGAAGAGTTTTCTTGAACCCTATTTTATTGAGACAGTCTCTAACATCTAACTCTTTATCACAAGAGACTTTATGGAAGTGCAGAGAATTTATTTAGGCTACAAACATCTGTGTCATTTACCGTCTCCCCAGAGACCATTACAAAAGGCAGATAATATGATAGTGGTTTTCTTGAGCCAGCCTATCTGAGTTTTAATCTTGCCTATAGCACTATTCGCTGTGTTCACTTAGACAAATTGATTAACCTCTCTCTGCGACATTGTCTTTTCATGTGAAGAAAAGAGATATGATCATAGTTATGTCTTTGTCTAAATGTTAGTAAGTTAATATTTGTCAAGCACTTAGAATTGTTGTGAACCAGATCTCAAGTGCTATAGAAATGCGAGTCATTGTTATTATCGTTTATGTGCAAGAGTAAAATTAGGTCCACATTCTCAGAGGACAACAGGTCACCTTGTTATCATGTTAGTTTTAATATTGTAGCATATAATTTAGCACAGAAAAAGAATCTTTTTTGGGTATTTCAAACAATATAAATAGTTTCAAGCCATTTTTTATATAATGTTAACTTGGTGAAAAATCTTTAAAGTTCTTATTTAAAATGATATTTTCCCTATATTTCCACTAGGTAATTGATCTGGGTGGTGAGCCAATTAAAAGCGAGGAGTACTTTGGAAATGGCCGTGTGACAGAATTCAACTATGGTGCAAAACTAGGCACAGTCCTGCGCAGATGGAATGGAGAGAAGATGGCTTACTTAAAGTGAGTGAAATATGATTTGTCTTTTAAATAATTTCACAGATGTGTTAGTCTTATTATCCCAATCTGAGTTATCTTAGAAACTTATTTAGAACTTTTAAGGATTCAATTGCTAGTAATAAGGATTGTACTTCCCCAAATTCCAATTTATCATCTTTATTATTTAAAATGTCAGTCATGAGGATAACAAGAAACCCAAAACACACCCTAGAGACTTTTTGTATTCTATAACTATATTAAATTTAACTAATGTATGCAATAAAATATGTGAAGGCTACATTAGTATTAAAATGATTGTATCATTTATGAAGTACTTACAACATGGCTATGCTATGGGAATTTACAAATATTATTATCAATTAATTATTTTCAAGTAGTAGAATATTTATATTATATCAATATAAGAGTGAAACCTACTTTTAACCCAGTTTTCCATTTTGTGTAATATCATATGTATGTTGATCATTCAGAAGTTTCATCCAAATTGTAATGTACTGAAATCTCTAAAATGACTTTTTTATAACAAAAATCTTATAACTGTACCATGAATGTATTACAAGTAATTCATACATATATACGTACATGGAGTGTATAATATATCTATATATAGTTTGTAGATATTTTTTAAAAACTCCTATAGAACAATCATTGAATTAGAGAATTCCATTTGGGCCTGCTATACCAAAAGAAAGACACACTTAGGTTACCCTAAAGCTATTAGAAAAGAATACATGTTGTGTGTGCATACGTGTTTTAATAGGAACTGGGGAGAAGGATGGGGTTTCATGCCTTCTGATCGAGCACTTGTGTTTGTGGATAACCATGACAATCAGCGAGGACACGGAGCTGGGGGAGCATCTATTCTTACATTCTGGGACGCCAGGTAGGAAATAAAGCCCCCCCTTTTCTACCTACCTTTTAACGACACTAAAAATATTGTTTTCTTCTATGATGACATCATTTTGTAACCTTTAGACTGTACAAAATGGGAGTTGGATTTATGCTCGCTCATCCATATGGATTTACACGAGTAATGTCAAGCTTCCGTTGGTCAAGATATTTTCAAAATGGAGTAGTAAGTTTTTGTGTTATCCAAAATATCTTTTTCTCAAGAAAGGGAAGGCAGTTTTAAAATATGGTACTAGAGAATGAAAACTTGGGGAGAAAATGGGCAGAACTTGGTAAAAGGCTATAAAAATACTGAGGGAGTTAGATTCCAACTGCAGAGAACTCAGAGACACAAGACAGACTGGGTTTGGTGGACTGGAGAGGAAAGAGATAAATACTTGAGATGTTAAAAAGTCTGAGCTTTTTAAATTTTTTTCTCTTTACCTAAGGATGTTAATGATTGGATTGGGCCACCAAATAATAATGGGGTAATTAAAGAAGTTACTATTAATCCCGACACTACTTGTGGTAACGATTGGGTCTGTGAACATCGATGGCGTCAAATAAGGTGGGCATTCTTATCTAGAGATGTCCTCTAGTAATAAACATTCTTAACATTTTATTTCAAACAGCTAACGTATTCACCAGCATTTTATGTGGTGTTTTATTTTTAGGAACATGGTTGCGTTCCGTAATGTAGTTGATGGCCAACCTTTTACAAACTGGTGGGATAACGGTAGCAACCAAGTAGCTTTTGGAAGAGGAAACAGAGGATTCATTGTCTTTAACAATGATGACTGGTAAGTAGATATCAATTAGAAATCACATTTTATCCCAATATGTTCTTGGTTTACTACTTTCTCTTCTTGCACATTTACTGTTTTCATATCTGAATAGTTATATGCTCAGTGGATGAAAAAAAAACAGAAATCAGAAGAAAAATGATGATGACTTCTATTCTTCTGATTTCTTTATAAGGGCTTTCTGTTCTAAGTAGAGTTATTTCATGTGCATCCTTGCCTATCATGGGCAGATATGAGGCACCCATATAGGCTCACATATACACCCCACCCCAAATACACAGAGTAGTTAATATAAAGGTTGTGAAATCACTAGAAGAACAAGGCTTACAGCTCCCCTTCCCTTTTTAAATAATGGGAAAATATTGCCTCAATACTGAAGTATGTCTTTTTAACTCTTTTTTGCGAGTATTCATCTATCTGGTTTTTTGGTCTTCTTTTTTCACTCCCCTGTCTCTCTGGCAAATAGTAGATATATATATATATATATTTTAAAGATTTTATTTATTTATTCAACAGAGATAGAGACAGCCAGCGAGAGAGGGAACACAAGCAGGGGGAGTGGGAGAGGAAGAAGCAGGCTCATAGCGGAAGAGCCTGATGTGGGGCTCGATCCCAGAATGCCGGGATCACGCCCTGAGCCGAAGGCAGACGCTTAACCACTATGCCGCCCAGGCGCCCCAGTAGATATATTTTCAAAGCATATGTATAAAGAACATATATCTTACGGTTGGTCAGTGATTCACCTCGGGAGATTTTCAAGTTTTAGTTCTGAGACTTCTTCTTACTTTCCTTTGCTTATACTTCCATCGTCTGCCTCGAGTGTATTGATTCCCTAGTATAGAGAAGTATGGCTTACAAGATGTCTTCACAAGCAGTTGAAATGTCTCAGTTCCAAGGCCTACTTTCACCCATGCTTAGCTCATTTTAGCCTACATTATATTTTGCTGACAAAAAGGGAAAACAAATATATCTCTTTCTTGCCAAAAGAAGCTATGGCTAGTCCTTTAATTTCTGTCTTTTGGATGGGAGAAGGAAAATAAATTTATGAGACAGCTTTATATTTCAAACCATACACTTGTTCATAAAAATACTGGATTATTTTTATCTCCAGCCCAAATTCACTTTCTCCTCTTGTGAAAAAGATTTTCGCAGTAATAATCAAATTTAAATGATTGAAAGTAATTCGTGTTTTCTTAAGTTTAGATGAGGACATATTTAAAATATTTGTTTACCACAGGAAGTACTTTTATCTAAGGGTGACAATTCACCCAAATCTTCACTAATAGTCCCTCAGCCATAATTTCGTGATAATATTCATGGCTGACTAGGGAATCACTAAGTCTACTGTAAGATTACTTTCAGTCTTGGAAAACTGTTCACATCTACTGGAGAGGTCTCTGCATTTGCTTCTCACTGAGACCTTGACTGCTTAGGGCTCTACAACACAAAGTGAAGCTTTTAGAGATAGTCTGAATTCTTGCTTTTAATTGTGATGAATTCAAGTTAAATCTTAAATTTTATTTTACAGGGCGTTATCTTCAACTTTGCAAACTGGTCTTCCTGCCGGCACATATTGTGATGTCATTTCTGGAGACAAAATTGACGGCAATTGTACGGGAATCAAAATCTATGTTTCTGGGGATGGAAATGCTCATTTTTCCATTAGTAACTCTGCTGAAGATCCGTTCATTGCAATTCATGCTGAATCTAAGTTGTAAAATTTGAAATAAATAAATACGCATACTCAGAGAAATAGCCAAGTGTATTTCTTTCCGTGTGTGGGTGTGTGTGTTTTCCTATAATTCATGAATTTTTGGTAAAAGCTAGAAGCAATCAACTTGAAAAACTCAGAAAAGCATAAAAATCACATGTAATTATGTAAGTATAAGTTCGTTACGATTATCGTCATGTTATATTTTTAAAGGCTCATGATGTCTTGTCATGTGTCAATGGAATTTCTAAGAATTCAGAGAGGCATCTTAACAAATATGTTTGTTGCCATCAACACCAAATTTCCCAGCATGTATTTGTGTATTTCTTCCATCAAGTGTTTCTAAGAGTTCGGGAGAGCTGATTTAACGATTCCCATACAAAGTTATAGCATTTGAGTGACTTCAACTGTTTGAAAGCCCTTCTACAGTTAATAAGTCAAAAAATAAAATAAACTTAAATTATGCAAGGTATGAGTCTTAATTATATGGAACTCATAGGAATCTTCTACTTTCTCTCTCTGTTTTTCTCTTTGTAATGTCTTTAAGTTGATGTAGACGTATGGATTTTTTGTTCCATTAAAAATTAATGAAGGTAAGTGGGGATGTAACATAATAAAAGAACAAGACTTTCTTGAGATAAAGTAAAGGAAGTAGCAAATCCTGGTAGAGTGATATATCTCTGAAGGTTTTTAAAGAATAATTGATCAGTTGATCCATCTATTCATCCATGTCTCTATCACTCTCTGTGTGTCACTGTCTATGCAGTTAAGATTCCACTAAAAAAAACTTGTCAGAATAAATGAATTCAGCAAAGTAATAGGATACAAAGGCACCATGCAAAAATCAGTTGCATTTCTGTACACTAATGAACAATCTGAAAAGGAGATTGTGAAAAAATTCCATTTATAATAGCACGAAAAAGGATACAATACTTAGGAATCTACCACAAGGTGGAAAATGTGTACGGTGAAAACTATTAAACCTTACTGAAAGATGTTAAAGACATAAATAAATTGAAGCATTACTGTTTTCTTGGGAGAGAATACTTAGTAGTATCAAAATATCAGTACACCCAAAGTAATCTACAGCTTCAATGCAATCTCTATCAACATCTCACAGACCTAAAAAAAAAAAAAAAATTCTATCCTAAACTTCGTATCTCAAGGGACCCTGAATAGCCAAAACAATCTTGAGAAAGAAGAACAAAACTAGGGGACTCACCTCTGGTTTCAAAACCTATTAAAAGCCTACAGTAATCAGGGGCGCCTGGGTAGCGCAGTCGTTAAGCGTCTGCCTTCGGCTCAGGGCGTGATCCCGGCGTTCCGGGATCGAGTCCCACATCGGGCTCCTCCGCTGGGAGCCTGCTTCTTCCTCTCCCACTCCCCCTGCTTGTGTTCCCTCTCTCTCTGGCTGTCTCTCTGTCACATAAATAAATAAAATCTTAAAAAAAAAAAAGCCTACAGTAATCAAAACATTGTGATACTGGCATAAAGATAGGCATATAAATCCATGGAATAGAATAATATCCAGGAATGTATCCTCTCATATATGGTCAAATGATTCTTTTTCTTTTCTTTTTAAGATTTATTAATTTTATTTATTCGAGAGAGGGAGCGAGCAAGTACGAGCAGGAGGCCAAGGGAGAGAGAGAGAATCCCAAGTAGACTCCTCGCTTAACATGGAGCCTGATACAGGGCTCGATCCCACAACCTGAGTCAAAACCAAGAGTCATAGGCTTAACTGACTCTGCCACCCACGCGCCCCTCATCAAATAATTCTTTGACAAGGATGATGCCAAGACCACTCAGTGGGAAAGGATAGTCTTTCCAATAAATGGTGGCAGGAAAATTGGAAATCCACACACACAAGATTTCATTTGAACCATTACCTAAGATGGTATACAAAATTAATCCAAATTGGATTAAAAAAATCTAAATTTAAGAACTAAAACACCTCTTAAAACAGAA